>NW_009622558.1:3023-18886 GCF_000690535.1 Cariama cristata
TCCAGACTCTTGACATTCTTAAAAATTTATATAGACACACACCAAAAGTGTGACTTAAGTCCTTAAGTCACACTTAAACTGTGATCGGGATGATAAAGTTTACCTTTTGGGGACACACACAAATTCAGTAACTCCAAGGGGTCTTTTTCTTTGTTCTGTTTTGTTTTGTTTCATTGGGTATTTTTTGGTTTTCAATTTACAGCCACTCGCTCAGGACTGCCCAGTTGTCAGTGGGAGTATGTGGATTAATTCACAGAGCAAAGGAAGTACCCTCCTGTGTCCCTGTGAGGGACATAGTTAAGGAAAGGACTGCCATATGCTACTTCATAGTCCCCACAAATAAGTATTTTATCTGGTTCTCATCAGTAACTGTGGGAATCGGTTAAAATGGTGGTGTACTTCTAGGACAAACCTAGCAGGCATTTAATTTGGTTGCTGCGGGAAGCTTTAAGAAAAGATAGAGGGTGTTTGGGAAAAGGTTTGACTGGGATAGAGTTAACCTTCAGCTTTTTTTCCTTCGCCTAACATTACTGAAATTCCTTCACCTTTGCATTGTTCGATTGCTCTTGCTGCTGTCTTTGGTTTAAGGAGCATGTGGTCTGCAGGCAACACGAGTAATTTATTGAAACATCTGCAGGATTGTTTTCTGTAATACGCCCACTGTATTGAGAGCGATCAGAATCCCTGCAGGACAGTCCTGCACAGATATTTTCAGTACTTTTTGCAGATCGGCATATTTGTAGCTTACTAATTGCATGTGAATTTGGAGGGGGTTTTTTAAGAACATCAACAATGCAGAAGTGCATTGTTCAGCAGAAAGGCAGTTAACAGCCGCAAGCATCTCCAGCAACATTAGTAGCAGTAAGTCCTCCTCAGATACTTTTAACTGTAGAGGTTATACAAATGATTCTTAATTTTGATTGTAAAGTGATGTGTTACAGGAAGTAGTTGTGCATCTGCATTTGAGATCTAAAATTCAACTGTGGTATTTATGGGATAAATTTTCTTAGCCTGGAATAGATAATTATGTTCCCCGTGAAGCTTATGAGGATCAGTACAAGTTACTTCAAAACTGCATTGATTTCTTCTTTTCTTTTGACCTGAAGTAGTTCTTAAATCTCTTTTGCATGTTTGAAGTAGTTCATAGTTTCTGTACTACTGCCGCAAGCAAGATATGTTTGTAACATGCGGTGTGCTGTTTATAGATTCTGCTTGTGGTGACAGCGTGGGCGACAATACAGAATTCTTATAGAACTGTAGTTAGTTATTAATGCAACTCCAATGAAATTTCTCACTAACTTGGTACCTTTTAGTGTTAGAAGTGGAATCACCTGTTATAACTTACTAGATTGTTAAGGTCTTGCTAAAGAACCTTAAATAGCCTGAGGCATTTGGTGCCATGGCTTTTGATACCAGTACTGTGAAGGTGGTGGTGTACGTCACAGCTTGAGGCACTGGTCCTTGGTACACTTCCATTGTAAATAATCCTTTGTGGCGTAGTAGCCTCCTCACCCTCAGTGATGTGATACTTCAGAATGATGTGCAGTGCTTCTTGGTTTGGTATTGGCCCGATTTCTTGGTCTTGTGAACTGTTTTGCATCACTTCTGTGTTTTTCCTATGCTCCTTCCAGACTCTTGATCTTCTTTAAAATTTATATAGGCACATGCCAAGAATGGGTACAGTATGTCTCTCTTTGTCTCACAGTGTTCCATTTATAAGGATAAAAGCACTACAGTGTTATTTCTGTGCATTCAATAGTATTATTAGCCCTTTTTGCCATCACATAATATAGTCATGTGCAATTGCTTGCCTGTCTCTCTTTTTGCATTCTTAAAATCACAGCTGAGTTGAACAATTTGTCCTTTCCTGCAGGAGGGAAGCGCGTTCTCTGTAGGTGACTTCAGTGACAGCAAGTTTTATCAACCAAAATTAAGTTCACTTAGCTATTTTGTGCAGTTCTGGAGCACTGATGTAACTGCAGGATTCCCTTTTAACTCTTTCAGGAAAAGCAATCCATCTGTGGAATGTGTTTGTGTTTTATTGAGGCTACAGTGAAATTGCTGTGAACGTTCCTTATTGGGATGGTTAATTTTTAAATGGAGCCAAGAAGTAATTTTGGGGGGAAATTGCGTGTGAAGTGCCCTTGCCTCCCGGGGGGTTCTGCCCTCGCTCGTGACGGACTCTGGACCAGCCATTCGTGAGACTTTAACTTAGCACCGTTTACGAGGTTCTCATCCTAAAAGGATTAATTGTGGAAATGGTTACTGGATACTGCTTAATAAGCTGTTAGCATACAGCATCACAGGTACTGTGGCAATCCCGAGCATTATTTAAACAGTCCAGTTCCATCAGTGCTTCAGCCTCTCCACAGCCTTGGTGGCCCTTTGCTGGACTTGCTCCGTTTGATCAGGGTTTTGTGTTGGGGGGTCCAGAAGTGATGCAGTACCTACGCATGGTCTAAGGAGTGCTGAGTGGAGGGGGATCACTGCACTACTCTGTCTGTGAGCTCCGTTCCTACTGATGCAGCCCAGAGTGCTCCTGATGGTGCTCCTCTTGGCTGCTGAAGGTTGGCTCGTGTTTAGTCTGCTGACCCCTGGGACCCCTGTTTCCTTCTCCACGGATATACTCCTTGGCCTGGACCCCTGCAGGGGCTTAGTCCTTGCCAGGTGCAGCCTGTAGCATTTATCCTCCTTGGATTTCATCAACTTTTTATTGGCAGTAAACTTTTTTTACCTATGACATAAGCAGTGTTGGGAATCTCGAGAGTTTCAGTTATGTTTCACATTGGCAAAAGCCATTTTGGAGCTGGACAGTGTCAAACAAGAGCAGGAGCTCTGGTGAGACCCCCCTGCAGTACTGCCTTCAGCTCTGGGGTCCTCAGCACAAGGACATGGACCTGTTGGAGCGAGGCCAGAGGAGGCCACGAAGATGATCCGAGGGCTGGAGCGCCTCTGCTGTGAGGACAGGCTGAGAGAGTTGGGGTTGTTCAGCCTGGAGAAGAGAAGGCTACGGGCCGACCTTAGAGCAGCCTTCCCGTACCTACAGGGACCGACAAGAAAGCTGGGGAGGGACTTGACAAGGGCAGGGAGTGATAGGACAAGGGGCAATGGCTGTAAACTGGAAGAGGGAAGTTTTAGGTGAGATATTAGGAAGAAATTTTCTGACGGCGAGGGTGGTGAGGCAGTGGCAGAGGTTGCCCAGAGAAGCTGTGGCTCTATGATTAGTTGCACATGCTAGCAGTAACAGAAGAAATAATGTCCCTGCCCAGGGCAGGGGGGTTGGACCGAGATAGTCTTTAAGGTCCCTTCCAACCAAACCATTCTATGACTCTATGATTAGTTGCACATGCTAGCAGTAACAGAAGAAATAACTTGCTAGCACTGCTGTTCCCAATTGGGGGGGAAAAAAAAAGGTATTCTATAGGAAGTGGAATAAAGTAGTTGCTAGAGAAATTCAGGAGTAGTAAAAGGTCATCTGCACAGAAAGGCTTGCAAAGTTACAGAATTTACAGCTGAATCCTCAAAGATTTAGGTATTAAATATGGGCAAGTTACTTAAATGTATTTACATATGCAAAGGAGGACCTTTTCTGAAAAAAAACCTATTGTGCAAGTAAAAACATTGCCTTTGACCAGGCACTCAGATGATGCTTCTTCCAGCTTCACTACTGGTGTGGGGTCTTGTAGTATGAAAATATTCAGATGAATGCAGGTTCCCAAGCACTGATGCAGGTGGTAGAGCTGAGTGTACTGGCCAGGGTACTTCAGTCCTTTTTCCACCTCTGTCTTATTTAATCTTCATGTTGTTTGCTTCTTATGGTTCCTAAAATAAACAAGATTCTGTGTTTTTCTTTCTCTTGTGTGTGTTTATACTTCAGAGAAATTCTCAACCATGTAATAAATTTCCAACGAATGTGCCTGAACTCTTGGAGTTCAAACCACCTTAAAGGGCCAAGCAACGCTCGGAAGCAGTGTTCATAGCAACAGGTATACAGTTTCTATTTATTTCTCTTTTAAAAGAAGCTGCTTTTCTCCTGCTTCTGTTGTCAACTTCTCTGCCATTTTTCTTGCTCCCTCCTAACTGTTACAGTGTGTTTAAATAAGGCAGTTTTCAAGGTGGCCGACCTTAGTATAAGGCACCGACTGCTTTCCAACAGGTACTATTACATTACTGCCTAGCAGACTCTAATTAATTGAACTGAGCCTTTTCTTGGTAGTGGTATTATCTTAAGGTGTCAGGAAAGAGAGACGCAATAGTCTCGGTTCTCTGTGGACGGTGACGGACGTGGGGATTATTTTACACAATCTGTTGCTTTTCAAATAGACTGGAGTGACAGGGGGTGGTAGTCTTCCTTGAAGAAACTCTTGGTGTTAAAGGGTACATGATGATAAATTTTTTTTACAGCTATACCACTGGTCAGCAAAGGCATGTATCTTTGGTTTCTTTGCAGAGGGATGTGTGGTGGCAAAGAACTTGGAACTAGTAGTGCCTGGGTCTGGCTTCTGGGATACTCTTGGTCACTTCCACATCACTTCATCGTCCTTAGTTTTGGTTTTACCCTCTGTGCTGGAGATCGGATGTTATCAACCTGTTTTCAGAAGCTGTACCATTTAATGAGCTCAAATGTCTAAATTGCATTAAAAGTAGATATGCAATAGTCTTTATTTTTAAGAATCGTAATGGATTATAATCAATGGAGTAGCTTTTTTTATTGTGAATGGTTAAATTTCATAGCACTTCCACTATGTTTTTCTTCTCCCAAGTTTCATAGCTCCTAAACTGCAATAATTCAGTTTTTAAGAGCTGAGAGGAAATGGAAACAGCAATAGAAGGTGTGGGCTTTTTAAATTATCTGCAGAAAACTAAGGAAGCCTCTGGACTTGACTGTATGACAGCATATACTTAAGATGTAAACAAATGGAAAAGGGAGCTGGGAGAGCTGGGTTGGGTGAGAAACCATTTTTAGCCAGTTGATTAAGAACAAGAATGATTTTTTTTAAATTTTTTTTGAATGTTCCATAATCAAAATGAGTCTTGGAGATGATGATGTAACCTTCCTGTACCAAACAGATCACCATTACTATATCGTGTATATATACGTGTTGATGTGGGACTTAGGGACATGGTTTAGTGGTGAACTTCGCAGTGCTAGGTTAACGGTGGGACTTGATCTTAACGGTCTTTTCCAACCTAAACCATTCTATGATTCTATATGATATTGCTGATACTTGTTTTCAGTTTGCATGTGGACTGTGCACTTGAGTTTCCCGGTTTGCAGCCATGAAACGATTCCAGCTACCTCTGCTCTTACTCATGTGTCAGCTTTCTTTTGTCGCACTTCCTTCCCCTTAGGGCCTTGTGTGTTATTCACTGTAGCTATGAACTTTGATCTGAAGGGACCAGTGAAGTAACTGCAATTCTGGAACATGGTATTCAGATACTTGCAGAATATGTTTTTATGTTAGGAGGGTTTATTTTGCATCTACTCTGTGTTCACTGATCCTAGAAAATGCTCACAGACCCCTTACTGTGAACTTGAGACTGAATGCACAAAGCCAGAGGTTTCAATTGTCGCTGTAAAATAATGACCTAGGACATATCTCTCTCAGTATCAGCGGACTTATCCTGCAACTTTCTTTACTTTCAAGGTAGGTGAGTTCCACTCCTCGCCCTTAATAGTCTGACTAAAGAACTGAGGAAGCATTGTAACCTGGTAGGAGGCAGCACACAGGTTGTAGTCACCAGTAGACTGAGACAAGCATGCTAATCTGCAAGAAACTTTGCAGTTGGTAAAGGAAATGCTTAAAATCTTATTTTCTGCTATTAACTTGGATTTTTCGCATGATAATTTTTGTACTGAAACAAGTAGTTTTCACAGGCACAAGTCTATTCACACTAATACGTGTCTGCTACCAAACAGATTAGGATATTTGTCCATTTTGGTATTTTAAGTGGTTGACAGTGAACATTGAGTTGAGAGAAGAAATGAGTTCTGCTTTTGATGGACGATACAGCCAGAACTTACATGAACAGCAAAGGTAGATTGACATCTTGCTGCTTTAAGCTGAGATGGCGGTGAGGTTGTGCGATGGATGGTTCCAACAATGGGACCATCATGCTGTAGTCACACTCTCGCTTCTTCCGCTCCTGCATTGATTTGGTGGGAAAATAGTATTTTCCCCATGGTGCAGCGTGTGAATTGGTCAGACCAGTCCTGCTTTGCATACTCACAAGAAATGGATGGGATTCTGTTGGGAAGATGAATGCAATTTACCTCAGAAGAAGTTTCTAGTCCAATAGTCACTGTCATTTAGGTAAATTAATTGCCAGAGGGTCTCAAGACAAAGAATGACTGGGCAACGTGATGGCAAATGTTGCGTTTAGTAATTTAGAACGTATAAAGTAATGTGTATATGGTGGGGAAAATAAACTGATTATGCATGCGCTGTCAAAGGTTGTAAAATAGCCTTTTCCTGCATGCACTAATTAAAGGTTTATCTGCTTAAAAGGAATGTGACCCCACTTTATACCCAGTGAGTAAAATAAGAAATTTGGTTAATGAGCTGACTAAGCAGCATTTAGCATTAATCCTGCCCCTGATCAGTTGGGGGACAGGATTCGTGGCAGCTCTGCCTCGAGCGAAAAGTCGGTGCAGGGCCCCTCTGTGACAGCTGGGGGGGTTCACTGTGCAGAACTCTGTCAGGTCACGGTCCTGCATCTGGGGTAGGGTCAATAGGAGCTCATGGGCCGGCAGGTACAGGTAGGTACTTAATGCTCTTGGTATTGATGGGCTGTTGCATTGGAGCTTCTGTTCTTACAGCTAGAACTGTAGACAAAGCGGACGCTTCGGAGGCCTTGAGTTTTGGAGCTCATGTGCTCTGCCTTCCACCCCTTTTTAGTGGGAGGACTGGAGGATTTTTACCTTGGGCCTGTCCCAAGGGGCCTTCTGAGAAGCTGCTGCTTTTCTCCTCTCTGCTGCTGTTTACTTCTTGAACTTGGCAATTTCTGTTACTTCCATAGTAATTTTTAAAATCTAAATTATTACCCTAAATTGAGAACACCATGTGAACGTGCTTGAGCTTCATTTATACTTAGGTGATATCTCTCATTTACTGTGGAAAGAATTCACGTGGTTAAAGTATCTTAACTATTTTGCACTTTTCTTCCCCGTCACAAACCGAACATTCTGCGTATCAATCTATAGAAAAAATATGAAAATACCGTAAGTGAAAAATTGCACTGTCAGAGAACTTGTGATTCTGGAGGGAATGGGTGACTGAGTATGGTCACGGCAGGCACAGCGCAGGGACCGGGCTGGTGTTCCCTTGAGCAGTCGGATGTACAGCTTGTGGCTCTCCTCGTGGAAACGTGTGTGTCCCTTTACCTGAATCACGCTGCTGTCACTTCAGTGTACCTGACAGTTCTGTTATGTCTTGTTGAGAGTTGTCGCAGCAGCTTGTCTCTTTACCAGTGCGTGTTCCCCTTTGCCTTGTGGTAGGATAAAGAGGATGCAATGAAACGTGAGGTTTGTGTGCAGCCGTGGTGCGGGATCTTTTGCTTCTGGAAGACACGTTTTTCTCTCCGAGGCTTCAGGTGTAGCCAAAAGATAGCTTTTTGCTGTTCTGCATTTTGGTATTACTTTCGTAAGATCTTGATGTACCTGTAAGATTATTTTTTTTTCCGGAGGAGGAGATTGGTGGTCTTTTAGAGACATTTGTGCCCACAGGAAATGTCTGAGTCATTAATCAGTGCCAGGAGCAAGTGATTGAATGGGAGTCAAATTAGCAGGAATACTTGCAGTTCCTTTTGCTAAAATGCCAATTACTTCGATGTTATATCTTTTCCAAGTGACAGATTTGTTCCTGTGCTGGGGAAGTTGTTTTGTTTTGCCATCTGAATGGGTCTGTTCCTTTGTTCGATACTGTGCTTGTGACGGCACTTTTGGGATGCCAGAGAATAATCCCCTGAGGTTACAAGTTGGTGGATGCTTACCAGAAAGACACAAGCTAACCAAAACCAGGCTGATAGGTATACCTTAGAGAAACCTACTGTTACTTAAGATGGTAGGAATAATTGACGAGTTACTTCATGGGAATGGGCTTCAGTGTAAAACATGAGCATGAGGTAGAGGAGTCAGTAGAATACCTAAACCACAAAGAGAGCTAATATTTGTTAGCTACATGTATATCTGAAATTATGAGAAGTCAATTCAGTGGTCCAGAAGCTTCTTTCTAGACCTGTTCTGATGTTGTGTTTGGGAATCTGCGTGGGCAGGTAGTCTGCATCTCGTACTAAGTGTGAGAATAGTACTGCTTTGTTACTCAGTGCCTGGAACAGTATTTGAGATTTGGAAAAGTTTCAGAGAAGATTTTAAAAAGAGAACTTGAGAAACCAAGAGTGACAAACTGGTATAGGAAGAGATGGAAATAGAAAATAGATGGGTATATTCGACAGAGTTTCTGTTGAGAGGTGGGATGGAGATGATGTGAGTGAAGACTGGGGATTATTTCATTTTCTTTTGACTGAAAATCTGGTGATTAGGGAACTCTTTAAGTATCCAACGTGTTCGTCAGTTTGTACGATTGATGGGATAGCTCTCCCATAGGGAATGGCTAGAATATTAACAGGTTTTCATGAATTACTAATAGGTTTACAAAGACTTTTTAGTCAACTATGACATTCGGACATTAAGTGCTTTGGGTTTCAGGGAATGAAGAAATTGGTCGCTTTTGTGAGAACAGTGTTTTCATGAGTATTTTCTGTTTTCTCAGGGTACAGAGTCCATTAAGATGGAAAATGGACAAAGCACAGCAGCTAAGCTGGGGCTTCCTCCCCTCACACCAGAACAGCAGGAAGCTCTCCAGAAAGTGAGTAAACCTGATGTGAATTTACTTCTTGACACTCTTGTTTGTTTGGGTTTTGTTGGGGGTTTTTTGAGGGTTGTTTTGTTTTGTTTTTTTTTAAATGAGCATCTGTTACTGATGTTATAAAAGGGAACTCGCCTACCAAGAATATGTATGGGGTAATGGCCATGCTGTGTGTGGATCCACACTTTCAAATTCGTGCCCCAAAATTATTTGTTTTGGTTTAGAGTTTATAGATGCTTTTGGGGGAGTATGATGTGGAATTTACTGTTGGGGTGGGGAGAGTGTTTTTAATTTAAAAAAAAAAACAAACAAACAAAACCTGTAAGTAAATAACATCTTAAGATCATATTGTAATTCTAAGACAACATGCAACTGCCACAAAGTTACTGTGAGGAGCAGCCTGTACTCCACAAAGAATAGGTTTCTGATATGCTTGAGTTGGTGTTTTATTCTATCCACGCAAGAACACATCACGAAATATCTCTATTTTTTCCTTACGCTCTTTCCCATGTTGTTGTAAAGAGACCCAGTAGCAAATATCTTCAACCCATTTGAGCCAACCTGTTTTAATCTAGATAAAATTTCAGTCCAGCTCTGATTTTTGGTTGTTGATCCTGTTTTATACAGCTGATGGGGAGGTTACTGCTGACTTCTTGCCCACTTTCCTGATGGAAGTGAGTGATGCCTGGCTTACTGAGAGGAGAGCAGAGTTGGGAAAAGAGGGCAAAGAAAACAAAACCAGGGAATGTGGGAACTGTGGGCTAGGTGTCTTCTGTACTCTGGTGAGGCAAGTAAAGTATTGTTCTAGGTAGGCTTCGTGTGAATGTTCCCATAATGTTGAAGCTGCTTGTATGTGTGTTGTTTGGCTCACAGTGTGAAACGGCCTCGTTTCCTCTGGCTTCTCCGTAGCTGACAGATGTAAATCCCCTTGTCCGTTTCCAGGTTTCCGAAGCACACGTCTCAAATCCACGGTTTAGAGCCTACTGTTCCCTGGCACCTCCCAAACACGTACAGCCATGGAAAGCAGGTGCCTGAGGGGTTGGCTGAATGTGTTTGTACCGTCCCCTGGGAATAGGCACATCTGTGGGTATTAGGTTTCCCTTGACCAAGAGCCTCCATGTCAACACCACTGAGTCTAAAGCTCAGGCTTTGTCCAGTTGGTAGAAGACTGAAAGGAAAAGACAAGTCAGTCTTGTGTCTGCAGGCTAGGAACCAGAGAAGGAGAGCTGGAGCATTTTAGTGAGCAAAAGCAACGGGTCCTCCAAACTAGAATAGGCCAGGTGTGATAAGAGAAGAGAGGGGGAGTGCCCAGTCAAGAGACTGGACATGGGGGTTTGGAGGCCCTTCCCTTTTGTAGAAACTCTTTGTCCAGATGTTCTCTGAGTGGAAAGGACTTGAAGGAGGCTATCTGTCCTGCCCTCATCCCAGCAGGTAAGGTGCTATGGTGGGATCTAAAGGGCAGAGGGTGGAAGAGGGGAAATGCTAAGTGTCTAGTGCATGCTGCTTTCCTAACATTGCGCCTGCTGCAGATTGAGTCCATCCAGTCCTCTGCTCAAGCATTATGCTGTATTTCAGGGCTCACAACTCCGAGATGCGCAGACCAAGATGTTAGTAAGCTGTTGGCCGCTGGCTAACGTACAGTGCCTTAGTGCTTAGGGCTGGAGCGCCGAAAAGTTCCACTGGCAGCCAGTTGTGTGGTACTGGGGAACTGTTGTGTAAAATCAGACATCATTCCCTGCTCTGTGGTATTGTCCTATGACTACAGAGTCTGTGTTTCTTTCTAGGCAAAGAAGTATGCGATGGAGCAGAGTATCAAGAGTGTGCTGGTGAAGCAAACCATCGCCCACCAGCAACAGCAGCTCACCAACCTTCAGGTGAGAGACCGTCTGAGATACTCCTTCTGTGTCTTACTCTCCCCTACAAGGTGGAGTTCTTTTTGCACTTAGAACCAGAGCACAGCCCTGAGGCCTGTCTGGAGCCAGGTACATGCACTTGTGTTTCCACAGTGGAATTGAAATACACTGCCTACAGCTCGCTAAAGAAACCCCCTTTACTCACCTGCACAAATTGCCCCCAAATTTCGCTCATTCAGAGAGGAAATTTTAAAGATTTTTATCTACTGTTGGCTGGCCAAATGCTTCTTGAAATGCCAGAAGCTGAAGAATTTGCTGTGGGTTTCTCTTACAACTTATGTTTCACGTGGTGTCTAGGGTTACTGGGAACAGTATCCTTTCACCATCCCTGTGCTTGAGGGAGGGTACCTGTCTCTCCTGTGTCATTGGCAGCGCTACCCTCTTTTCCTCCCCTTCACCTAGGGGCGCGCTCAATTTCAGAGGGGTTCCGTTGGCTATGCTGGCTAATGCTGCAATACCTATGTACTGGGAGAACTCTTAACTGGTATTTAAATCTCCCTTTAGAGGTTTCTTGAACACATCTCACTGCCTTCTACTCAAAGTTAGGAGGCCCAAAATAATGACTGTGGGATGTTGGATTTTTTTAATGAAGAATCACTGTGGATGTGCTTGCCACATTAGGCAGCTCTGGCCTTTCAGGGCTGTGCCTGTTTCTGAGTGTCTGATCTAGTTGAGGGGCTCCTTTTTAAATGCTGGGGGTGAATCAACGACAGTGGTTGCAGAGGTTACTATTGCCTTGAGTCCCCCCTGGGAGAAGACCCTGCTTCCTGAGGCAGTGGCAGCAGCACAACTCCACCCTGACCTGGTGGGACTGGAATCTGCAGGGTCCCAGCGCTGGACAGTCCTTGGGACCAGGCAGTGAGGGGCAAGGAAGGAGAGGCCTCTCTCGCAGGTTCCCTGTGCCGCCGCTCTGCTTGAGTTTTTACAAACAGCCGTAGTATGCTCAGCTCCAACAGACTGAACTCTGTCTTTACTGTCTTTCAGATGGCAGCAGTGACAATGGGCTTTGGAGATCCTCTCTCACCTTTACAATCGGTCAATAGACATATTCACTTCTTCTTGGGCACTTTGTCTTAGTCAGGGCCTAGAGTGGGGAAGTATGTAGTGGTAATACAATGCTCTTAATTCAACCCAGCACAACCCTCCCACATACCCACCTGTTATGGACAAGCACAACAAGCAGAGGCAAAGTGTAAACTCCCCAGAGGAAGACCCTAGGCTGGGTGCAGTCTGCTGTGACACTGGCAGTCGGGGTCCTGGAGTCAGTTGGCAAAGAAAGCTTTAGATTTCGAACAGTTCTGAACACACCTGTGAAATTATGGGAGCTGCATTCCTAGGGATGCTACAGTTCTGAGGTCCTGACCTAAAACTAACTGCCAAGGTAACTCACAAATGGGCAATTTCTTATGAAACAAACTCTCAGCACTGGAGACCTGGCAGCTAAGGTGCTGGGGAGGACTGGGGCACTATAGGTTTGCAGAACATGTTGTAGCGCAGATATAAGACTGCTCTTTACTGTGCATGTTTCCAGACTAGGTGAATATGGCATGTTTCAAGTAAAGTAAAAGCAGGATGGAAGTACAAAACTGCAGGACTATTTGGAGAACCTGTGCAGTCCTTTAGTGGTGAAATATATAATCAGACGCCACAAGAGCTTAATTACCTGGGATTATCCAGCCCCTCCTTTTTCCTAGACATGTTGGACAATAGCCACTGCAGAAAGTGTCCTGTAAGCTCCACTCTGCATACAAAGGTTCATTTGTAAATATTTTTCCATCTTGCTGGAATATAATATTTCTGCTTGGTGTAAAATGCAACCAGAGGCTCGTACTCCAAAATGAAAGATGCACTGAAACTGAAATCCCCTGTTTTCCCTCCTTTAACACTGCCACAATAGGTAGTGTGTCAGCAAGGGAGCCAAAATAAATTTTATGGGGGTATGCAAGTTTGGAATGGAATACAGGCATACATCTCAATCTGAATTTGTCATAGTTGGTTTCTGAGCCCTCACGCCCAAGAAACTTCTACCAATTAATGCAGATGCTTATTTGATAGCATAACTCCATCAATTTTGCTTAACAAATTTTTTTGGCTCTTTATTCACAGTTGGGCAACAGATGAAAAGTGTGGACTGATAATGTAACAGGAAATGTTTAATTTCTCATTAGGCTCAAGGGCAGAGTCAGTATTCTGAATCCTTTTACTAAGACATTCCTCCCTCTCTAGGGAGTCAGAGACTGCTGCTGCTGGGACAGAACCTAGAAGCAGGAGCCTGTGCTGAATCGTTCGGCTGTGGTACAGTTCAGTGTTAGGATACCCTGTCCTCAGCAAATGCCTTATCCCAAAGCCGATCAGGAATGTAGAAAATGCAAACAGACCTCTGTCCAGCGCTTTTCCCTCTTGGCAAGATTCATCAGTTCCTACATGAAGGAAGTGCAGCCTGAACTTCCTATTGCGATCCCTTAGTGCCTGAGATTAAAGCTTCCTGTCTACTTAATCCTCCAAGCATTACAGCACAGGATTTCCATGTCACTTCAGCAAGATGAGCACAAATTCCTGGCGTCATTGTATTAAAGTCTAAGCTAGTGGTGGTGGTTTTGCATCACCTTCTTTGTTTAAAGGAGCACTCCAAGATGATGTTTTGGCTTGTCCTTAAAACAACCTTCATAAGCACTTGACAGCAACATTACATAGATATACTACGAGCTGCTGCCTTTATGAAGGCTGCAGATGCTTTACATTCCATTTTATAGGTGGAGAAAGAGGGCCAGCAGCCAGTAAAATCTACTTAGTGTAGCTAATGAAAACGATGAGATTTCTAGTCATGAGTTTGTGATGCTGTCATGTGCTTAGTTCACAGGTGTACATTGCATCATTCCCCTAACTTGATGCTACCAGTTCCTGTTAGTGATCCACATACGCCTGTAGTCATCATGGTCCACCTCAGTTCTGCGTTTTGTAGGTCCAAATTTCTAATATATTGCTGATGTAACAGAGTTCTCCTAACTCCACCCCACCCATTTTGTTAGGATCTCTGCAGCAGGGCAAGATGTGGATTTCCTCCTGTAAAGGTTGCTGCCACGGGAGAAGACAAATGCCACTTTTCTTGCACCTGTTGCATTGATAACTGAAAAGAAGAGAATGTCCTCTTTCTTCATATAGACCCCTTGGAAGGTGAAAAATCCCTCTACCTCATGCAAGGCTGCAGTGTCTTGTCCAGAAGCACTCCTAGTAAAACACTGAATTTTTATCACAGTCTGTGGCACTGTGGGTGAGGCACTTCACTTGGACACTTGGGCTTAGAATGGTGATGGCTCTGAACCCATAAATGGACACACTACACAGACTGAGGGGCTACTGATCACTGGCTTTCCTGCACCAAAGCTGGGAATGTGTTGGAGAACCTGGGAGACAACACATCAGCTGTCCTGCGTGTACACGTGCCATAGTCCTCCTAGTCACAGCATTGCAGAGTAAATTGAAAAACAGCTTATTTTTAACTGTGTGAAATTCTTAAACCCAGTCAAGAGTCAAGCTTAATATCACTTCAGGAGCAGCAGTATGGGGTGAGAACCATTCCTGTTTCTAGTATCCCTGCTGTATTGAATAATAGGAGTCGAATCTTTCCAGTTGGTTTCCTCCTATGGTCAAGGTCAATCACGTACAGGTACTCTGAGGGAGAAGGATTTATTCAGGTACAGTTTGGGTCCGTGCTTCTGTGACTATCACAGATAAAATGCTCTCCCTTCTATTTTGCCATTTGAGTTGCAGCATCCCCAGACACCTCGGAGCTCATTCTGCTCATGCTCGTTATGGCATTCTGAAAGTAGGCCTCTCGTAAAGGCCTCAATTAAAGACCCTCTCAAACAGTGGTGGTGGGGAAGAGGTGCTTGTTCAGAGCTCCCTGCTTTGGTGCCAGGCACTGAGGTGCTGGGAAGGGAGAGAGGCATCAAGCTTAATGCTGCATTTGCCTGCTCTGCAACAGTCCGTAGCCCTAACTGCTTTATGTTTGTTCCATCTGTTCCACGCAGAACAGGAATGAAGCCCTGTGCATATCTCCAACGCACTGTAATTCAGTCTTGCTGATCATAGGGAGCTGCCTCTGCAGAGACCTAATTTCTGCCTTGGTCCCAAGACATGCTGCTAGGATATGCTGGCCAAACCTGTGATTTTTATTTTTATTTTTTCTTATAGGCAGCATCTTCCTAGAATAATGGTCATTAATAGCAGCAATTCTAGAATCACAATAAGGGTGAAAAATAATTGAAGGATATACTGCTTTTTTGGATACCTGCTGTAAGAAATTTCTGGATTTGTCTTGCAAACAGGTTTTCAGGCATACTTAGGAGAAAATAGCACAGAGACCTTCTCTGCACCGAAACTGATAAGGGCGGAGTCTTTGGGGGCTGCACCACTATCTGAGCCAGTAACAACAGGCAGTGATAAGTACTAGCACCACACACTTACCTAAGAAGTTTTGTTTAACCATTTGATTTTTTATTTTTTTTTTTTTGCTTTGCTTTTGAACTGTGCGGTGGAAGTGGTGCCTAGTACTGGATCTCATACTGCCTGGGGCGGGGCGGGGGGAGGCGGTGTGTGATGCCGGAGGGAGTGGGGAGGAGGTACCCAATTCCAGATCCTTTGCTGCCTGGGAGGATGGGGTGGTGGGAGGGAGCGACTAGGTGGTGCCCAGTATTGGATCTCATGCTGTCCCTTGCGGGAGGGAACGGGAGGGATTGCTAATAGTGTCTAGAATTGAGACCTTTGCTGCCTGGAGGGGGAAACTGGCCTAGAATGAAGTTATTTCCTCCTCCTGCAAGCGTTGCTGGAGATGTGATCAGGCTGGGGAGGGTTAGACCTTATCGGTGGGGTTGGAGTTAAGGCTCCTGAGGTGGCAGACTCCATCAAAGATTTGACTGCCCCTGGGAGTGAGCTGTACTGCTTATCCGCTCCAGCAGTCTGTGCATTGAGCAGGAAAAGACTTCTTTATTACTACGTGTGCCAGGCTGTGCTGCAGCCCAGTGAGGAGCTACCTGCTGTTGGGTCATAGCTCCTGGGAGGGAAGGAGGAAGGGAACGAGGTC
>NW_009622558.1:18917-25946 GCF_000690535.1 Cariama cristata
TCCGTGACCACCTCCTGATCTAACCAGCCAGTTCTTCTTTCCAATACAGATGGCAGCTCAGAGGCAGCGCGCCCTGGCCATCATGTGTCGTGTGTATGTGGGCTCCATATACTATGAGCTGGGAGAAGACACCATTCGCCAGGCCTTTGCCCCCTTTGGACCTATAAAAAGCATTGATATGTCCTGGGACTCTGTTACAATGAAACACAAGGTTGGTTAACAGCCCTTTTTTCTTCTCTCCGAGGCCTTCCTGAATGTGTCCCGGAGAGGAAGGAGCCTTTGTCTTTGTAGAGAGCAGGCTGCTTTTAGCACTTTGAGATAAATGTTTGTAGCTGCCTGCTTTACTTAGCTTTGCCAGATCATGTGGTGGGAACCAGGTGTGTGTGGGGATGGTGTGCACAGAAGATGCCAAACACCGAGCAGTCCTGCATGTGGTGGCCTTTTGCTATTAGGCCTCTGAGAGGCTCTGGAAGCAGGTAGCCTTGTGTCAGTGCTTCTGCATGCAATTTTCTGCCTTAATAAAAAGCTTCTTTAAGGAAACATCTTTTTGGGCCACAGTAGCAGAAATCTGGTACATCGGAAGTCTTGGCTGCATTAGCTTGGCTGTAGATTCAAGACAAGATGCAGCTGCTGTGATTCAACAAGCATATCCTTCTGTCCCAGGGTTTCGCTTTTGTGGAATATGAGGTACCTGAAGCCGCTCAGCTGGCCTTGGAGCAGATGAATTCTGTCATGCTGGGGGGAAGGAATATAAAGGTGAGTAGCAGGCATGCTCTGAAAATCCTTAGTTCTCTTTACTTTGAATAATGGTTTTATGCCTAGAAATGCTTCCTACGGCATTGCAAAGTAGGAGATAACCTAAAATCTGGTCCCTGATAGACCTTGATATTCAACCTATTGAGTGCATAGTGGCTCTGAGTCCCTTTCTCCCCGGAGAAACCCCCAGCATGCTAATAAAACCTCGAAACTTGTTCTGGTAAGCTAGTTCATTTTTTTTTTCCGCCCACACCTCTTGAGGACAAAACAGAGGTGAATCTTGATATTTTAATGCTAACTTCTTATATTGTACCTATGTGGATGGTAGATAAGTAGCATTGAACTTTCGTTGTGGGTATCAATAGCACGAGGGACTTCATGTAGAGGTCCGCCTTCCAAAAAGGAGCCATTCAGCACAACAGAAAGGAACAAAGGATTGCAGCTGTGTTTTTTCAGGTGGTAAGAGGGGATCTGGCAAAGGTGAAACTTTGAGGGTTGAAATTGAGGGGGAAACTGGCATTTTCTGCAAAGTGTTTTATATCTTGCATTTATATCTCTGATGTGCTCCGTATATCTGCAGTGTCTGATTTCTAAGGGGGTTTTAGGAGCCTTCGAAAGAAGGATATAGAAGCATTGTGTTTGCTTTCAGTATTGTTTTCAGTTCCTGGAAGCTGATCTTTGGCAAGTCAGGGAACATAAATGGGGGAAATACAGTGGAGGAGAAAGCTGACTCTCAGTGCTTCTAGAATCCCCTGTAGTGCAGGTTGTATCCCAGGGCTGAGTCAGCTGTTGCATTTTGCTAATTACGGCCTTATGAGGCGTTACATGGTTTGAAAAGGCAGTCAGGTGGCTGAGTGCTTGTCTGCTGCAATTCTCGGTGAGGGGTGCTGCTGCTCTTCAGAATGTTTAATGGACTTTGCTGTGTTCTCTGCAGGTTGGGAGACCTAGTAATATAGGTCAGGCACAACCAATTATAGACCAGCTAGCAGAAGAGGCACGGGCTTTCAACCGCATCTATGTGGCGTCTGTTCATCAGGACCTTTCAGATGATGACATCAAGAGTGTGTTTGAGGCCTTTGGGAAGATTAAATCCTGCACGCTAGCCAGGGATCCCACGACAGGAAAACACAAAGGCTATGGTTTCATTGGTAAAATGGCTGTCTGGTTTTTGATGTGGGGTAGGGACAGTGATCAGGAACATGCGCTTTTTAATTTTTTTTTCCTTTCTTTTCTTTTTTTCCCTAGTGAAAGAATTGCATTAAGCAATGGGATAGAAATACATATGGAGCAGATCTGTGCCTGAACTTAAAAATATAATTAATAGCTGGGTATTTTTACACACTGTTAAGTAGGTTGAGAGATCTTGCTGTGCTGACTGTTCTCAACAATGCTTGTGTGATCAGAAGTTGAGATGAGTGAGCTAAGCACTAAGGGGCTTCTCACTGGAACTCTGAGCAGTCGTTTTTTGCAAA
The DNA here is from genome assembly GCF_000690535.1 of Cariama cristata. Taxonomy (NCBI): domain Eukaryota; kingdom Metazoa; phylum Chordata; class Aves; order Cariamiformes; family Cariamidae; genus Cariama; species Cariama cristata. Next base: position 21,146 of record NW_009622558.1, read on the forward strand.
TACAGATCACAGTTGTGTGACGAGACAGTGGCTGAGCTGAGGAGTAAAAAGGATCATTTGTAAGTATTCCTCTTTCTCACTGCAGAATATGAGAAAGCACAGTCTTCTCAAGATGCTGTTTCCTCTATGAACCTCTTTGACCTTGGGGGTCAGTATCTCCGAGTTGGTAAAGCTGTGACTCCTCCAATGCCTCTCCTGACACCTGCCACGCCAGGAGGACTACCTCCCGCAGCAGCAGTCGCGGCAGCAGCTGCTACAGCAAAGATCACGGCACAGGTAAGGCATAGGCTGATGTGACTCAACCAAGTGGATGATTGTTGTGACCCTGCTAAAAACAAGCATGCAAACTGTTCCAGCCAGCTGTATTCACTAGTTTGAATGAAAGCCCTTGGCCAAGATCACAGTCTGTTTCCAGGACTTCACATGTAGAAGCTTGCCCCTGACACTTGTGAGAATCTGATGCGCCAGCATTTTGGAATGGAGTCTGGCTCAGCTGATCAGAACTTGATTTAAAGAAATGGTGGGGGAAGATTGGAGGGGATTCCTTGTCTGGATAGGCAAACCATCGCTTAGGGAAGTGGTTATAGTAGAGGCTAAAAGAGTGCATGGAAGTAAATGAAAGGAGGCAGACTAATGAGGGCAGTAATAGTTGCATGAGCAACACACACCGTTGTCGAAAAGACTCTGCGCATGCGGTAAGGTGGAAGATGACTGTAATGGCTTTAGGCCGTTCAGAAACAAGGAAATGCAGTGATGGAGCAGAATTGGGTGTTGATGCAGGAGTCTAGGAGTTCCCAAATTCAGTTTGCTTGAAGTAACAGAAGCTCCTGGCTATGACCAGTAGGCACCGATGGAGGAGGATTGCACTTCAGAGCAAACCCCTGTATCTGTGTCCGTCGTCCTTGCTCTCCGGCTCACCATAGCCCGTGAAAGAAAGGCATTCCAGCGCTGTTGGGTTCTTGGATTCTCTCAAGCAAAAAAGTTGCTGAGATGCGCAGCCTATATGTGCTGCTAATCAGCTGACTGGACTTGATTTTGTAAACAGCTCTTTTGAACATATTTCTCTGAATCACAAGGTAAAGGTAGAAGTGGGAGGAACTGCCATTGATATGAAACTCTCAGGTGCTTTGCATGTCCCCAGTAGAAAGTCTGCAAGTCTGGGAAACTGTAGTCAACAAAGGAGAGAAGTTGAGGCATGGCTAGAAGGATTATTTGGATGAAAATCACTTTGGGAGAGAACTATTAACTCTTTTAAGTGAAATGGTAGAGATCTGCTACAGCTATGGATAACCTCCAGGGATGGGGCATCCACAGCTTCTCTGGGCAACCTGTGCCAGTGCCTCGCCACCCTCACCATGAAGAATTTCTTCCTTACATCTATTCTGAATTTACCCTCTTCCAGTTTAAAGCCATTGCACCTTGTCCTGTCACTCCCTGCCTTGTAAAAAGTCCCTCCCCAGCTTTCTTGTAGGCCCCTTTTAGGTACTGGAAGGCTGCTCTAAGGAAGGACAAAATTTTCAAACAAAACAGATATGTAAAATGTTTGGGAGTTTTAGGGAAATGCCCCTGCTAGATTAACGTAACTTTCTTTGATAAAACAACTGTTATACTTAATTAGGAAAAAAAAGTTAAAGCATATCCTATCAACAATTCAGGAGCTGGTAAAGGCCCCTATGAGAAGCTGTTAGACAAAACTAACACCATTACAATGAATTTTGAGGTGCGTAGGCAAGTGAGAAGAAGACGTGGAAATGAGTTGTGCTGGACATTGCTGAACCTTCACTCTGCTGGTGAAATTACAGATAGGTCTTGCTTCATCTCCAATAAAAGTACTAGTGGCCTTTTTCTAGGCGTTAGGAGAAGAGTACTAATAGAATTAGTTGGCAACACAGAGATGAGATATGTTGTTAATGTAGAGGAGAATTGCAATATTGCAGCAGATTGGAGTAAGAAATGTATGCAGCTCTACTTAGTAGTAGAGTACAAGATACTGCATATAGGAACAAAACCTTAGAATTTTTTGCTCCACAGTGTCAGGGCTTATGGGAGCCCCATGAAAAGGAAGAGAAGGATCTGGGTAACTAAATCATAATAGCCTGGAAAGAAGGGAAAAAAAAATATATTGGGATCCTAGGGTATATTTTAGGCACATTATTTGCACTAGTTTTATGGAATTGTTTTGTCATTTAGGTGTTCATCTTGAGTGTTGTTTGAAATCTGGTCATCTAGAGTCAAGATGTTTATTTGGATTATAGAAGGTATAGAGAAGTACTGCAATTCTTGGGAGAATTAGAAAACCTGATATGCAGGAAGAAACTAGAAAAATTTGGCTTGGTATAACTGTAGAAAATTGCTGAAAGGTGCATCAGATTTTTGCTCAAGTACAGTCTGTAAGGAGGCAAGTATGTAACGAGGTGGGAGAAGAGATGCAGACAACACAGACAAAAGGAAGTGGTTGTACGATATTTCCATTATCAAGGCTGGAAGTTTGAAGAAGGTTTCCAGTCATCAAAAGCAGTGAAGTTCAGTAGGGTCTTACCAGTAAAAATGGTGGTGGCACAAGTTAGTTTTATGATTGTCTCGCTGAGAAATGTACTAATGTGATAATTGTTGGCAGTTGCTATGATCATGAAGGCCAGTTTCAGTGCTGTGTTGCTGTCTGCACCTGAAGGATGAAGACTAGATAGATAATATTTCTGGTTTAAACTGATCTAAAAGCATGCAGGTTTTGAAAATAGCAGTATTGTTCTCTCCCTTGCCATGTCCCTCGTGCTTGCAGTAGTGTTTTTGACTGCCATATTCCTTGAATCAGACAAGGATTAGCCTTCCACCAGATCACTTGGGAAAAATTTAAGCTATGAGGGTAGTCTCACCTGGCTTGTGTGATGGCCCCAGAGCCCTGGTGCTTTTATCAGAGGGGCTGGGATGGGAGCTCCCATCAATCTTTTTACATGGACCATGTTCCTTAGCATCAGTAAAAAGCTTTATTTGTGTAGAAGGTGGAAACAAGTAGAGATTGTTCTTGCTCTGGAATTGCCTGCATCTTTCAAACCACGTATTGAATCCCTTGGTTGTGTGTCTTTCAGTAACCGACCTAGCAGCTTGAGAGGATGGGTGAAATTTGAGTTGCAAGAGAATGTTTTTGTTCCAAGACTTGATGTCTCCTTATTTCTGCATTTCTCTGGTGGGCTGGGTGGTATACTTTTTTTTTTTTCATTTACAGTGGCACTGGAGAGCTGTCATCCTCAATCTATATATGTGGTATTTCTTAGGTGTGAAAAAAGTTGAGCCTGAGCTGAATGCAACTATAGTATGACTTTTTGATGCAGAAGTAACACTTGGGGTTTTTTCCTTGTGGTTTTGTTGTGGGGTTTTTTTTTTTGTCTTGCAGGAAGCAGTGGCTGGAGCTGCAGTTCTTGGCACTTTGGCAACCCCTGGGCTGGTATCTCCAGCGCTGACTCTGGCCCAGCCGTTAGGGGCATTGCCACAGGCTGTAATGGCAGCACAAGCACCGGGAGTCATTACAGGTAGGTAATGTACATTGTATATATTGTACATACGCTTTGTCACTTGTGTACCTGTTACAAAGCATAGTCTCTCTAGCTGGGGTGACAACTAAGGAGAATTTTGAGCTGAAATCTTCCTCCCTGCCCTGCTTTGTCAAGAACTTTCATTTTTTTATTTGTGCAGCATAGCAGGAATTTATTTTGGTATGTAATAGATACGACAGGGACATGAACTTCACATCAGGAATGCATGGCACTGAATGAAAATCTGGATAATTGTTACTCCATGCAAAATCCTGCACTCTATCTCCCTTCTGGGCAAGTATATGATGGATGTATTGAGTGCCAACGTCCTGTATGCTAAGTTGCTGCTTCTGTCTCCCTGGTGGTTGGTGGTGCAGAGCAAATAAAACCACTTAGATTCCATGATCTTCCTTTTTCACTGGCTAGTGTGTGCCCAGATATTGCAGAACGTCAGTTCTTTTCTTTATGCTACAGAGTTTGTACTCTTCCAGGTGTAACCCCTGCCCGACCTCCCATTCCTGTCACTATTCCACAAGTGGGAGTTGTGAATCCTATCCTGGCTAGTCCCCCAGCATTGGGCCTGATGGAGGTCAAAAAGGAGAAGGAAGAAGAGGAGGTATTCCAGGAGTCAGAGAGGCCGGAGATGCTGAGTGAACAGGAACACATGAGCATATCTGGCAGCAGTGCCCGTCATATGGTGATGCAGAAATTGCTTCGTAAACAGGAGGTGAGTGCAGTGTGACTGCCCTGAGCTGGTTCCAGGTGTCAGCAAATGAGACTGCTAGGTTTAGACCTGTCTTAATGTGGTATATAGCCATGCAGTTTTGTACGTGGTACAGGCTTCCTGCAGCACACATTGTAGGTACCCGCCAGAGCTCGCGTGGCACTTCAAAGGCTACCTGCTTGTGTGCTGCTTGTGACGGATCTTACTCTGCCTTTAGGATCTTCTCGGAGTTTCTCTGAGGGTTCAGACCAGTCACTAGGCCAGAAGAGGCTTGGCTAGGAGGTATCTCCGATTAAACTATGTTTACTTAGCATCATTAAAGCAAAGCGTCATGGCCTTTTGGCTTATAATTAAAGAAGCGAGACTGGCACATGGTCAGGGGCAATCTGTTGCAAACTATTGAGCCCATATTTTCCCCACAACCTTTTACTGTAGGATGAAACTCTGAGGTGTTTATAAAACAAAATCTCATGGAAGTTACAGTGAGAAAGAGGACATGAATGAATGACAGAAAGAGTCAAAACATTAAATGGAGTGATAGATTCAT
>NW_009622558.1:25977-30400 GCF_000690535.1 Cariama cristata
AGAGTCTTGGAAGGTGCTGTATTGATAATGTCATTGGGCATCTTGTTTGGGCACGACCAGAGGTTTGTTCCTGTGCGTGATTGAGTTTCCCGTCCGACATGGAGATTTGCTGAGCTTTGACACCGCATCGACAGGCCAGATTGGATGGGACTTTGATCAGCCTGGTCCGGTGGAAGGTGTCCCTGCCCATGGCAGGGGCATTGGAACCAGATGATCTTTAAGGTCCTTTTGAACCAAACCATTCTATGATTCTGTGACAATGTTTCTTCTCTGTTTGCTAAATAGGTATAATGCCGATGTGCGTTTCATAAGAGGGGACACAAATGAGTTAGCTAGTGACTGTTCTTTACTTTCAAAGGGTGCATAATTTTAAATGCATCATTGAGCTTCTGACTTAGCAGCCAATTTTCTTCTGTTACAAGTACCTTCCTTTCCCAAGGAATCCAATTCATTTGGCATAGTTGCTTGAAAAAAGCTTAGCAGTGTTGAAAAAGAATCTTAAACTACACGATTCTCAAAACTGCTTAGCATTCTCAACCTGTAAGTACCCTTCTGTTTTTGCTGTTCTATTAGTAGGCCCTTAAAGGCAGTTAACAGACATGTGAATAAGAACTGGAACAAGTATTTTAAAATACTGAGCCTGAAGTGCAGTGTCTGCTAGCCTATGATGTTGGGCAGGGCCAGAGCTGGGAGGAAGGGACGTGGTAGAGCTGGGTGTAATGCACAAGTACAGGCTGCCCAGAGAAGCTGTGGAGTCTCTATCCTTCGAGATACTCCAGAGTCATCTGGACATGGTCCTGGGCATCTCTGGGTGGCCCTGCTTGAGCCGGGGAGCTTGGAGCAGGTGACCTCCAGAGGGCCCTTCTGACCTCAACCATTCTGTAATTGAGAGGCGCTCAGTCACAAAAGAGCTTGATGGGGGAATACGTGAGAGGTATGTTCCAGGTGCGCTGACTTGTATGTTGTCATCCCCTGTAACAAAAGTACCTGGTCAGTGATCAGTTGTCAGAGGTATAAAAGACCTGGTTAATCCTTCTGCTTTATTTAGAGATGAGGAAGAATTTAAAAAAAAAAAAAGACACTGGTGTTGAAGATAACAAAGCAAAAAATAACTGGATAGCAACAGCACAAGAAAAATTACAGTGGTCTCCAGGTGACTTGTGCTTAAAAGACGTGTCTGAGAAAAGCACGAGAGATGACACACGACTTTCCTGACTGCGGCCATCCACAACATAGCTGGCAGTGGATGAGATTTGTTTGTGCTTTGGATGCCTGGGAAGAAAATTTACTAATTTATCACTGAGAACCTGGGACATTATTGGTTCCATGGAATATGCTTGTAATGACATAGCACTGGAATATCTGGTGGTGCTCAGGCATGCTGCGTAGTCTGATGTGGCTTTGCAAATTTAATCTCAGTGTCCCTTAGGTGTATTCATTCACTTGTCCCTTCTCTCTGCAGTCCACTGTGATGGTGCTTCGCAACATGGTGGATCCAAAGGACATTGACGACGACCTGGAGGGAGAAGTGACAGAAGAATGTGGCAAATTTGGGGCTGTAAACAGGGTCATCATCTACCAGGAGAAGCAAGGAGAAGAGGAGGATGCGGAGATCATTGTCAAGATCTTTGTGGAGTTCTCCATGGCCTCAGAGACTCACAAAGCCATTCAGGCTCTGAATGGGCGCTGGTTTGCAGGAAGAAAGGTGGTAGCAGAGGTGTATGACCAGGAGAGATTTGATAACAGTGACCTGTCAGCATGAACTCTACTTGAAAGACTTCACCCCTGCCCCCTCTGCCTGTCTGGGTTTTTTTTAGCCATGTGTAAAGAACGCTCCAGGGTGGGCACAGATCTCTGTGATGTACTTGTAGTTTGGATAAAAGCGCAAAGAAAGCTAGTGTGCATCTGTGTGTGTATTAAAGGGGCTGACATCTTGTCAGCTGAGTCTGGCATGGGTCTGGCTTCATCCCCTAGAAGAGCCGGGCCAGAGCCTGAAGAGGGGTTGCTGCTTGTGCTCCTGCCTTACACTGTGGTCACTTCAGAAACACTCGGGTCAAGATCCCACTGCACCTTTTAGGGGGCTGCAATAGCAGTTTTCTTCAGAGATGGGCCATAAATGGTTGGAATGGAGGAGGGAGTCTCTGCCTGAGGTATTTCAGCAGCACCCTTGAGTGCTGCTGTATCAACAACGAGGAGGGTAGCTTGGATGGTGCTGGGAGGGAGTATTCCTAGACCAGCAAGTTGAGCTTGTACTCAGGAGCCCAAACATGAGTCAGAGCCCAGAACTGAACCAGCTGGGCCTTTTTGGAGTGTTCACTTCATGTTTGTTCTGATACTGTAGTTTGGACCTCACAGTTTTATTGATGGGTCAGAGTTACCCTTACTGATCCTTCCTTAACGTGCCAAAATATGAATAGCAAGACAGGCTGCAGGCATCACAGCTGGGCTGAGAGTGCGAGTAGTGTTGCTTTGTAGCACCTAAAGTGCATTCATGAAATAAAATCTAGCCCTTGTACTATGGACAGTGATACGGAACACGCGCCTTGCCTGAAGGGAAGGTTTGGTGGGTTTGGTTTTTTGAAGACTCAAAGCTTTAGTAATATTTACAAAGCTGAAATGCATTTATTTTAGTAATCTTTCTGTCTAGCTAATGAGTAGGAACAGAATTAGCTCATGTTAATTATTTTAAATATTTTAAGTATGTAGGGGGCTACTATATTACTTGTTATGCATAACTGGTACACAGCACAGATCTGAAAAAATTGTTTTAGTTTAGAAATTCAAGTAAAGGAAGAATGATCTCAAAGGAACTTCAGTAGGGAATTCTGAGTTCAGCCTGCAGCTGTGGGTTGCTTCTAAGCTTGGAGATGTTTTTAAAATTAAATTTTTGTATTTTTTCACACACTCGAAAGACCCCTTCTTCTATTGTAGATTAGAAATTTGTATTTGCAGTTTAACTTTGATTAATTTGTTTACTTCTTTTTGTACTAATATTGCCTATTAGCTTAAAGAACCTTTCTTCCCTGTTTTTTTACCTGTTCCAAGTTAATAGCAAGCCTGTCATTTTCAGCTTGTGTTTTGATAGCCGAAGTCACTTGGGATCAGCTTGCTCTTTCCCTCCTCATCTGCCCTAGCAACGCTTCTTTGCATTGGTTAGCATGAATTTCCTTTTCTTGAAAGTAGTTGATTAGACCTGCCAAATATCTTGGTGTAGTGGCACTCCTGCTCTCTTACCTGTGCTGAAAGGCATCGCCCTGTGCCACCTGTGATCCCGTTCGCCTCTCTGTAGCTCACAGTTGCCTCAGTTTCACAATGCCGCACAGCTGCTTTGCTGCTTTTGTTTGTGACAGGAGAAAATTCACTATTTTTAATGGTTCCATGGTTTTACTGTTCCTACTAAAGAAAACCAAAACACCTCTCCCATGACTTGGGTGGTCTGCCTAGCTTCCGTTTCCTGCTCTTTGCTCGTGTTCCATTGGCTAGATTTAGGAGCATAAAGACTACACTGGAAGTTTCTTTGAGGTGTTGATGGTTTGAAAAACCAAAGTGGGTAAAAGTTGATGCAACAGGAGAGCATAGATTAAAGAATGACAGCCTAAGCGTTAATCAACAAGTTTTTATGCAGCATCAGTCTTACTTGGCTGACAAGATGATATTTTACAAAACTAACTTCATAAATGTCTTGACAAGTCAAATGTCTGACAAAAGATGATCTGTCGTGACTTCTGTGTGGCCTTTGACACAGTCTTCCCCAATGTGCCTGTAACTACATCGGAGAGATGCGGGTTTGGTGGACGGACCACTCGGTGGATAAGGACTTGGCTGGATGGCAGCATCCAAAGAGTTGCAGTCAACAGCTCCACGTCAAAATGGAGATCAGTAATGAGTGGTGTCCCTCAGGGGTCCATACTGGGACTGATACTGTACAATGTTTTATTAATGACACAGTGGGATGGAGTGCACCCTCAGCAAGTTGCGGATCACGCTCAGCTGAGTGGTGCGGTTGATTCCCCTGAGGGAAGGGATGGCATCCGGAAGGACCTGGACAGGCTGGAGGAGTGGGCCTGTGTGAAGTTCTTGGAAGTTCAACAAGGCCAAGTGCAAGGTCCTGCACCTGGGTCAGGGCAATCCCTACTATCGGCACAGGCTGGGGGATGAAGGGATTGAGAGCAGCCCTGAGGAGAAGGACTTGGGGGTACCAGTGGGTGAAAATTGGACGTGACCCAGAAACATGTGCTCACAGCCCAGAAAGCCAACTGTACCCTGGGCTGCATCCAAAGCAGCGTGGCCAGCAGGGCGAGGGAGGGGATTCTGCCCCTCCATTCTCATGAGACCCCCCTGCAGTACTGCCTTCAGCTCTGGGGTCCTCAGCACAAGAAGGACAGGGACCTGTTGGAGCGAGTCCAGAGAAGGCTGCAGAGAT
>NW_009622558.1:30500-36835 GCF_000690535.1 Cariama cristata
ACCTACAGGTGGCTGATAGGAAAGATGGGGAGGGACTTTTGACAAGGGCATGGAGTGACAGGACAAGGGGCAATGGCTGTAAACTGGAAGAGGGAAGATTTAGGTGAGATATTAGGAAGAAATTCTTTCCGGTGAGGGTGGTGAGGCAGTGGCAGAGGTTGCCCAGAGAAGCTGTGGCTGCCCCATCCCTGGAAGTGTTCAAGGCCAGGTGGGATGGGGCTGTGAGCAACCTGGTCTGGTGGGAGGTGTCCCTGCCCAGGGCAGGGGGGTTGGAACGGGATGGGCTTTAAAGGTCCCTTCCAACCCAAACCATCCTGTGATGTGAAAAATGTGGGCAATTCAGAATGGACTTTTTGCAGAAACGAGGACAACATCTGGAAACCTTGCCACATGACTCCACGCCAGTGGACTTTCCTGGGTCTGCAGCCCTAAGTTAAGACAGAGAATTGTGCTGATCTCGTTAAGATTCTGGCACAGGTCTGCAGTAATTGCCTGAAAGACACAAGAAGTCTAAACCTGTCCAAATTTGTCTTCCTGTGCTCCCTCAAGTCTATATGTTTAGGTACGCTGATAATAATAATCATACCAGTAGCTGTTGTGTGTCACAGAGCCATATATATCTTGAAGCAGAGCATGTGTAGCTTAGGTAGTACGAGACTCGATCAAACAAACAGAACTGAGCAGCTGGGATGCTTCCTTGCCTTATTTATGGCAGCAAGCTGTTGGGTGCAGCTGCACAAACTATTGAATAGCTCTGTCTGGTGGCAACTGTCAGAGGAGGCTCTAGGTTTTAATGAAAACATCCCAAAAATGTTTGGGGTAAGGATGAAACCTTTTTGCCTGAGTGCTGGAGCTTACGGACTAGGCCTGACCAGTACGGAGTTCAGCTTTCCTCATCCCTAAAGGAAATGGCGGTGGTGGGCAGCAGAGGCCATCGGGCTGCTCTGGGTGGGCCTTCGTGTCTTGGCTCTGCGCCGCGGGTTCCTTACTGGCAGAGGGGTCAGAGCTTTAGCGCTCATAAGACTGTGAGCCTTCCTGTACGCCCAAAGTCACTCTTTTTAAAAGAGTAGATACAGGATTAAAAAAAAATTAGAAAAAAAGAGTGGATACAGGATTTCAAAGAGAGGATACACCTTAAGTGAAGGTGAGAAAAACACTGCACCACAGAATCCCGGTACCACTGTGCGGGATTGGGTCTCAAGTTTTTGAACTGGATCACTTCACTGTAACGGGGAAGAGAGAGCTTGCGAGCTCCTGCGCCCGTGCTCTCTGCCGAGAGATCTCTCCTACCTCTGACAGGATTGCTTCACTGGAAAACAAGGCTTCAGCTCTCGCCCCCAGTGGATGCGGCTGCTGGAGTAAGCTCAGTCGGGTATTTCATGATTCCAGGAGACTTTCATCTGAATTCATCTTAAACTGGTTCCAGTCCATTCCTGCATCTGTCGCTTTTGTTTCTCACCACCCTACCTACCCCAGCTTTGAAACACGTTTTCCTGAGCCCCTTGCCTTAGATTTGGATGCTTGGGCAAAAGGGATAACTAATCGCCAGCTGAAGTCCTGCGTATATACACCTAATTATAGAGCCGCATACCACTGGTGTTTTCTTTGGCCCGGGACCTCACGTTTCAGGGCCTTAACCCATGGAATGCTGTTCTTCGTCGAGTTCCTGCTGTTGACTTGTGTACAAGTTTAAAGTCTGTAAATCCTGTGGATTACTGGTGTATTCCTGCATAGTAAATGAGCAGGAAGAGACCAAAAACTTTGGGAAGTAGGAGTCTGAAGCAAAATGGATACACAAGAAGGTTTTTTCAGTATCTCGTTGGTACTTGGGCAGACTATCTGTCCACATCATCTTCATTCCAGGTAAACGGTGGTTCACCTTTCAGTTATGAATACGGTAAAATCCTGTTTTGTCAGCATTTTCCTGTATGTGCTGCACCTTGTGTGGATCTTTATTTTTATGGTTGTTGGGCTCTCAGCGAGACAGCCAGAATGACAGTCTGTTGCGAGCACGGGCATCGTAATAGGAAAAGAGGACTTCATAGTACTGTAGGCGGCCAGTTAGTTAGCATTCATGCTCCTCAGACAGTAGTCCTTGAGCTAAACACAAGGGTAGTTGAAGTAACCTGAATTTGCAGCAAAGGATTTTATTATTTTTTTTTTTAGCATGAGCTAATGACCAGACTTTCCAGTGGCAAGTCTGTCTGTGGAGAGTTACTACCAAAGCAGTCCGTCAGTCTCCCGACAGCCCACGCCTGGACCTCTCACACGCGGATCCTGAAGCAGAGCTTCAGCTGTATCCCTTCTGTTCCCACTGACATTAGACTTCTCCGTGATGATGCTTCTTTCCTGCAAAGACCCGGTGCAGCTGCTGCTGGTAAAGATCTCTCGCACATGTGTTTTGCACTGAGGGGAGCCTTATTCCCTCTTAGATCTAACCTGTAATTCCCGGGGACTGGTGCAGAGAGCTTGACCCTTGGAGCTGTGGGTCTTCCTATTCTCTTTGGCCCAGCTTCTTTCACCCTGGCAGTCTTTTCCCCACTGTTTGTGAAACTGCCTTGGCAATTGGTTAGTTTTCCATAAACGGAACTGTTTCACCTGAGCTTTTCATCCGTCCTTTCAACACCCAGCCCTTGCTTTCTACAGAACAAACCAAGTGGACTTGCACCAAGTGACAGCTCTGCTCTTCCAGACAAAGGGCCCCTCCTGCCCAAAGCAGTGGCCTGTGCAGCATCTTAGACAAAAGCGTAGAACGGGGCAAGCATGGAATAAATATACTTCAGACCCCAACAACTTACAGGTGAGGGGTTTTCCTAAATTGGGGGCCGTGTCAGCTCACGCACCACCAGCTAAATCCTCATTCTGGGGCATCGTGCAGCACTGGGCTTGGTGAATTTCTCATCCCAGAATCCGTGCATGTCCCGCTGAAGTGCCCAGGAGCGGCTGTCGTCAGAGCCCCTTGGACGCAGCTCTGCTTCTCCCACCGTCTTTGACCCTCCAGCTGGCTAGGAAGCCAAAGTACTTGGGGCTTCTAGAAAAGAGGGGGTTTTGGTTGTTTTTTGGGTTTTTTTTGTTTGGTTTTGTTTTTTTGGTTTTGTTTTTTTGTTTTTGTTTGGTTTTGTTTTTTCCTCTGGGCCTGTTTCAGTGAACTTCTCGCTGAAGCTGTTCTAGGTGCCTCCATGGGTGATAGATTCAGCAGCATCCTAGGAGGGTTCTGAGGCTGAAGGAAGAGAAGACCAGCAAAACCAGCTGACCCAGGGCAGCAGTCTGCCACAGAAAGAGCTGTTTGGCTGTTTTTCAGGACATGCTGTAGGTCTAAGCTTCCCAACGAACCTGTCATTTAATGAAATTGCATGGCGAATAGGGTGGAGTTTTCCAGTGAAAACAGAAAACTGAGTGGCTCGGATTTTCAAGGACTGCAGGGCAGAGGAATGGAGTCCTCGTACACAGCGTCTGCTCTGCAGCAGCTGAGCATTCAAGCGTAATGAAGTCTGGTCACAGAAAACTGATGGTTTCAGAAACTTAGTCCCGCAAATTAAGGCAGCGCCACACAGAGATGGGAACAAGGCTGTGATGGGGCTTTTCCCGTAGTCCTTGATAAACGTTATCCTCAGTTTGGTTTGCAAGTCAGTGCATGTGTTAGCACTGCTTGGGCGTCAGACCCTTCCTGCGGGGGGATGACAAAACCCTGACGGTGGTTCAGCATGTGGGACGCAGAGCTGGCTTCGTGCTGCACCTCTAACAGCTGCACAGAGCAAGAGAAGCTCAAACAGAAAATACAGTTTCCTCCTTTACCAGTTAGGGAAGATAGGCTTCCAGAGAAAAGCACATCAGATCCCTGATGTGTTGAGCTTCAGCTGGGTCCACGGGCATCTCCATCTCTCAGTGGTTTGCCAGAGAAGCAGGCAGGTGCCCTCAGAGCTTCCCGAAGTGTGGGCTCACAAACGCTGTCCTGTTGGGGCAGTTGCTGTTAAATGGCTTCTGCTGCTCAAAGGCATTACAGAATTGTTGTTCTACTCTGAAGTTTTGAACTCTTTAATAAAACCATCTTCCCCCCACTAACAGAGCCCCTGAGAATAGTATCAAAATGAAGATAGCACTGGGAAGATGTGCGGAGTTCGTGATTGTAAATGCTGAAATTTACAGATAGATTTTTCCCAACTTGCTGAAGTTGGAAACCTAACGTTAGCAGCCAGTTTTATACCTGCCCTTGTACTAACATTTTCATTTAGCTTCGATGGGTCTTTTTTGGTTTAACCCTTATTCATGTGCTTCCATAGGATATGATTTCTTGCTATTATTAGTGGTTTAGTAGGCTAGACAAATCAAATTGATAAAACCTCCTTCCTGAAGAGTTTTCAGTTATTCTGACGGTTCTAGCAGCTAGTCTGAACAGGGACACAATTTGTAAGCTCCTTTTTTCTTGAACTGTAAGTGACCAGAACCTGGGCATTTCAGATGTCTACAAGCACCTGTGTGAACAGTTCGTTACCTGTCTACTGTATTAATTGGATACATCCAAACACTCATCGTAGTTTCAGCTCCCCCACAGGCACCCTTTCGGGGTGTCTTTCTATGCTGGGTGAATTGTTTCTGTTTCTCCTACATCACGTCTAACCCGTGAGCCTTATGTATAACTGAAATTCTTGTTCTTTGTCTCTGACGTAACTTTGCACTTGTGCCGAAATTCAGGCATACTTATTAATGAAACCATCTTCAAAACGTCACAGGTTTTGCTTTGTTGTGCTGCCCCTCCATTTTCTGAGAGACATAGCTGGGACATTCCAACGTGTTGGGACCAATGCTTAAAGCTGGTCTTAACGTCTAAATCTATCTTTGTATTTCCTGATGGCTGATTCATCTTCTATCACACAGTTCCTGTAGTCACCCTCATTTTTTTCCTAGCTAGCTTTGTGATTTCTGATGGGGTACTACACCAACTGATGCATTACGCTAGTTAGTACTTTTGCCCAGCAAAAAGAAAATAAATTTGTGTTAAGTCATAGGTTACCATGGCATCGTTTCTCTATTATGGAATACATTGTAACTGAGGCAAATGAAAGATTAATAAACCCAAATGTTTAAAAATTCCTCCCTTCAGAATTTCACAGCCGTTGCCCATAACTAACAGAGAGGCTGAAGGGCCCTGCAGTTGCCTGGATAACTCTCACCTCCTTCTGCTCTTCACAAGCGCCAGTGCCTCACTCTTGGTTGTCACTCATTTATTAGTCACTTTTCATGTCTATGTGTTGCAGAAATGTTTCTGACTCTTTGCAGTATGAGGAAAGCGGAGAGTATGGAAGGAGCCTGTGCAGGGCCTCGGGTTGGTTGGGGTCGGAGGCTGTTCCCGGGGTGCTGGGCTCTGCCCTGTGCCGCACAAGCGCATGCGTGAAGCCATGCCGCTTGCAAACGGTGAGGAATGAAGAGTTCATCTCTCAAAGTTTTACTGTGAGATAAATGTCCGCTCTAAGAACTGGTGTGGAGGTGGAGACCTGTGTGCGAGGCAAAAATAGCTGGGACAAAGAATCTTGTTTGGAGCAGAGAGGAGCGTAATGACGAGGTGACACAGCTGGGCTGGCGGTGGGAAATTTAAGAGGTGATAAACTCTAAGGAGCAGAAATAACTGGGCAAGAAAGATGAGGAGACCAGGAAACTGTGAAAGCAATACAGGATGAGAACAAGAAGGAACGCGTTGTGCTTTGGACCACTTAGAGGTAACAACTCACTTTGGACTTCACGTTTTTGGCACAAAGCAACAGCCTAGGCAGCATGTCCCAGAACTGAACGCACACGTAGAGTTTAAACCTAGTCTGTTGTGATTGTGCCTCGCTGTCTGGGGGGAGAGACGGAGACGGTAATTGCTGATCTTTGTTTCTCCTTTTGCAGCGCTTGTTTTAGGAGCCTGTTGTGTCCCCCTTGACCGGTGTCAACCTCTCTCATACTTCTGACTGCCTTCACACACTACCTTTAGTCTAACTTGTCTTTTTTTTAAAGAGAAATGTTGGTGCCTCACAGAACTTTATGCAGTGGCATAGGCTTCTTTCAAAGCATTTTCCTAGTAACGTCTCACATTATAATCCTGATACCCAGCAGGTGCCAGTTAAGAGTGAGTGTGTGTACACAAACCG
Source organism: Cariama cristata (assembly GCF_000690535.1). Lineage (NCBI taxonomy): Eukaryota > Metazoa > Chordata > Aves > Cariamiformes > Cariamidae > Cariama > Cariama cristata. The sequence goes on from NW_009622558.1 coordinate 36,629, forward strand.
TTCGGGAAACCATCAGAGCTCTCACGGTGAAAACGAAGCCGGGGATGTTTTTCCCTTCGGCTGTCACTTCTCGGGGCAGAGGGTACGATCCGCGGGGCCGCCGTCGGCGTGAGGCCATCAGCAATGCTGGTCGCCGCTTCCCACGCCGGCTCCCGTTTATTCTCCCCGGGCCGGGGCTGCCCCGGACCCTCGCCCCGCTGGGGCCCG
>NW_009622559.1:0-8201 GCF_000690535.1 Cariama cristata
TGTTGTGACCCAAGTGCAGGACCTGGCAGATATCCTCATTGAAACTCATACAGTTGGCCTTGGCCCATCAATTCAGACTGTCCAGATCCCTCTGTAGAGCCTTCCTACCCTCAAGCAGATCAACACTCCCACCCAACTTGGTGTCATCTGCAAACTTACTGAGGGTGCACTCGATCCCCTCATCCTGATCATTGATAAAGATGTTAAACAGAACTGACCCCAATACTGAGCCCTGGGGAACACCACTTGTGATGGCTGCCAACTGGATTTAACTTCGTTCACTACAACTCTTTGGGCCCGGCCATCCAGCCAGTTTTTTACCCAGTGAAGAGCATTCCCATCCAAGCCATATGCAGCCAGTTTCTCCAGGAGAATGCTGTGGGAAATGGTGTCAAAGGCTTTAATAAAGTCTAGGTAGCCAACGTCAACAGCCTTTCCCTCATCCACTAAGCAGGTCACCTTGTCATAGAAGGAGATCAGGTCAGTCAAGCAGGACCTGCCTTTCACAAACCCATGCTGACCAGGCCTCATCCCCTGATTGCCCTGTACATCCCACGTGATGGCACTCAGAATGATCTGTGCCATAACCTTCCCCAGCACTGAAGTCAGGCTGACAGACCTGTAGCTCCCTGCATCCTCCTTCTGGTCCTTCTTGCAGATATGCATCACATTTGCTAACCTCCAGTCAACTGGGACTGCCCTGGTAAGCCAGGACTCCTGATAAGTGATGAAAAATGGCTTGGTAAGCACTCCTGCCAACTCCCTCAGTGTCTTTGGGTGGATCCCATACAGCCCCATAGACCTGTGTGTGTCCAAGTGGTGTAGCAGGTCACTGACCATTTCCCCTTGGATTACGAGGCCTTCATTCTGCTCCCTGTCCTTGTCTTCCAGCTCAGGGGGCTGGGTACCTGGAGAACAATTGGTCTTACTATTAGAGACTGAGGCAAAGAAGGCATTAAGTACCTCAGCTTTTTCCTCATCCATTCTTACTATGTTTCGCTCTTCATCCAAAAAAGGATGGAGATTCTGCTTAGCCCTTCCTTTGTTGCTAATATATTCATAGAAACATTTTTTATTTTCTTTGACAGCAGCAGTCAGATTAAGTCCTAGTTGGGCTTTGACCCTTCTAATTTTCTCCCTGCATAACCTCACAACATCCTTGTAGTCTTCCTGAGTTGCCCACTCCTTCTGCCAAGGGTCATAAACTCTCCTTTTTTTCCGGAGTTCCAGCCAAAGTTATCTGTTCAGCCAGGTCGGTCTTCTTCCCCATCGGCTCATCTTTTGGCACACGGGGACGACTTGCTTCTGTGCCTTTAACATTTCCTCCTCGAAGAACATCCAGCCTTCCTGGACACCTTTCCCCTTCAGGACTGCCTCCCAAGGGACTCTGTCAACCAGTCTCCTGAGCAGGCTGAAGTGTGCCCTCAGGGAGTCCAAGGTAGCAGTTCTGCTAAGCACTCTCCTTATGTCTCCAAGAATTAAAAACTATCATTTTGTCATTGCTATGCTCACGATGCCCTCCAGCCATCACATCACCCACAAATCCTTCTCTGTTCACAAACAGCAGGTCCAGCGGGCACCTTCCCTAGTTGAGTCCCTCACCAACTGTGTCAGGAAGTTCTCTTCAACACAGTCCAGGAGCCTCCTAGACTGTTTCCTCTCTGCTGCATTGTATTTCCAGCAGACATCTGCTAAGTCCCCCATGAGAACACGGGCTAGTGATTTTGAGACTTCTTCCAACTGCTTATAGAATATTTCATCTGCCTCTTCATCCTCGTTGGGTGGTCTATAACAGATTCTCACCATGACATCTGCCTTGTTGGCCTTCCCCCTGCTTCTTACCCATGAACACTCAACCCTATCATCACCATCAGTAGCTCTAGACAATCAAAACACTCCCTAACAGACAGGGCTACCCCACTGTCTTTCCTTCCTTGCCTATCCCTTCTGAAGAGCTTATAGGCATTCATTACAGCACTCCACTTGTGCGAGTCATCCCACTATGTTTCCTATGATGACAACTATATCATATCCTGTGGGTTGTTCTCTGTTCCTTGCTAGCTTTTGCCTTGCCTTTTTTTGACCACTTTTTCACACTAAGCTGGCATTTTCTTGTCACTATCTGTCATAATCCTAAGATCTCTCTCCTAAGAAGTCATCATCCACTCAGTGTCCATTATTTTATGTGGAAAGCTCAGATGATCTTTCCCCTTGAGGAACGCTTTACATTTAAAAAATGAATTTCATGTTGGTTTCTCACCCACTCACTCAGATCTTTCTGCAGATCTTCACACTCAGCATCCCACAGCTCACGCCCTTTCCTGGGTTGTTTATAAATACATGGGCTAGCACAGATCCCCCTCTAACTTCCAATAGTTTGACCTCTCATTTACTTATTCTTGCCAGAAGCTTCTCTTACAATGTGGCTGCATAGTTTCCTTGAAACTTTGATAAAGATTGTGAAATAATTGAACACACATTTATACATATACACATAGCTTGAAGAGAAAAAGAAAATGGCATTTTCCATTTTACAACAGCAGCAGCATGCTAGCTTTTAATGAGGTCAAGGCAAAAATACTTGAGTCAGACTTCCAGTTCATGGTGTTTTCAGTTTGCCCATGCTGTAATTACATTTCTGTAGTTCAAATAATTATTTTAAAGCTTCTTGCCATGCCATAGTAGCAAAAAGAGAAATAAATAGGATTCCCATCTGACAAAAATCCGTCTGTTCCAGTTGAGTACAGTAAATCCCCTTTGAACATAGTGTTTTTAAACATGCTGAGCAGGTACATTTCTCAGTGGTACATCAGGGAAGGACAATATCCATGAGTCATCCTGCTCCTGGCTGAGGAGGACCTTCTGCTTCTATGTGTTCTTCCGAGGCTGACGTTGCACAGTTGCAGGGGGGCATATGCAGGGTTGGGTCTTACAGCAGCACTTTTGCAGAAGGAGGTGGTGATTTGATAGTGATCCTTCAGAAAAAGAGGCTGCATGATACCAGAAACCTCAATATTGGCTGGAATGTTTTTTGCATCAGAAGACATTTATTAATTTGCACAGAAGCCAGAAGAATGATGAGAGTGCTGTATTGTAGTTTTCCATGACGAACATCTGTCTTGCAGTAGTTTAAATTTTCTTTTTGCTGAGCAGCAGCCAAGCTGCCTTCTACACAGCATTTTCAGGTGGGGGCACCTAGAACGTAGATGTGGACCGGAAGGTCCTGATTTCTCATCACTGACACCCATTGACAGCTTCTCCTCTGATTTCTAAAGGATTTTAAAACCTGGTAAATGCTACTGTGCTATTCAAATGGAAAAAAAGTGGTCAGTCTTTCCTACCAAGAATATGAGATACAAAGATCTTTTCAGATTCATGGCTCTCCCATGCACTAATCTTGTGTGTGCTGACATTGTTTTGGTCCTGTTTCTACTTCTTGTTTTTCTGTAAGCTTTTACACAATTTTATCACAGTCTGTGATGTGTGCAATGAGGTCTCAAAGCTCAGCTAGCAAATCCAGACTCAGTGAATACAAATTTGGATAATTTATACTAGAAAGGTGCCATAAAAATTACATAATCTGAGCAGAAAGTACAGTAGGAGTCCTTTGCAAATTACATCATCCCTCTCTGTAAATTTGTACTAGACATAAACCAAGGACAAAATAATTTCTAGGGCACACCAAGGCTAATACACGGAGATTAAATACAGCCAGCAAACCAAAACAGTATCTGGACTCAGCGGTTAATGGAACATTTCAGTATGGAGTTGTAATGCAACATAATGCAGTAATGTTAGCTGATTTATCACAGACTGATAGTTACACATCATTAAAGGTTTTTATGCCCTGATCAGCAGCTCTGAGTGCTGCTCCTGCTTGCAGACTAGGATCAGCCATGAATAAAACTGTTTTTAATGTTTTGACTAAAGGAGTGCATTTTCAGAGCGTATGAAGAAAACCTAGAATTGAAAATACTAATTCTGCCATAGCCTTACTCCAGCCATGCATGACACCAGAACACAGCTATTTCTTCTTCCAAAAATAGGTCTCTTGAAAGGGGAGGCATTTCCTTTGGAACAAGAATCTACCAAGAAGGATTTTAAAATCTAAGCTTTGTTTACTTGGTCGTTTGTCCTGTCGTGAGTCATGTCTCACAGCAGAGCCCAAGGCTCTGACTGGACAACAACTGCTTAGAAAAGAAGTCAGATATGTGTTGCTGCATATTATCTTCATTAAAATTGCCATTGTATTATCACTCCAAGCACTACTTGTAGACTGCCATGGCAGATGTTGTGGAGATGCTATTCCCAGTTCTTTATAGGTCCTGTGATCAAACATCACCAATACGGACTTACATCATATTTTTTCTTAAGGAGAGGAGCATAAGATTGTTTCTGTCCCTTATACATACATTATCCTGTCTGTTCAGTGGCACCTCCACCCATTTAAGATGCCACCTTCTGTTTATACAACACTTCAATACTCCACACACTTTACACGTCCTTTCTTCACCCATATCTGAGCCAGCAAGTTAATGCCAACAGTGCACTGCACCATGCCTCATGTAATTAGGTGAAGAAATGATGCCAAGAAAATTAAGAGGGGGACTGAGGGACACAACACTGTTTTTCCAGAATGAGATGCAATGCCATAAGCATTATCATCTGCTGAACTGCAGTTTTCAGAGATTACAAAACTTCTGGGTTTTTTACATACCTACAAAGGTTAAAATAGAAAAGAGTAGCACTTTGTGGTGATATATGAGGCTGCTGATTCTCTATTGATCTTACATAAATTGCAAGTAAAAGTTGTAAAATGAAGAAGTTGAGTTTCCCTTTGCTGAAAGTCAACACCGTTTGTCTAACGCAATGCAGTCAATAATGCTTCAGCTTGCTACAAGTGAAAAAAGATGACCCTAAAGAGGTGTGATGCAGAAACGTCTTTCTCAGCAAAACCTCCTCTGTGACAGTACTGGTACTTTACAATCAGACAGGGCAAAGTGGGAGATATTATAAAATTAACATTTTTCCCCATACAACCCAGAAGGTGCTTTTCTGTTTTCATAGAAATATCATCAGGCTTCATGATAGTTACTGTTCTCCTTCAGGATCTCACATAGACTAGTTTTTGAAATGGTTCTTAAATCTCATAATGAGGAACATTGTACTGTCATGGGATTCTTAATGTGAATACAGCAGCCTAATTTTATATGGACCGTAGGAAAGGGGCACAAACGAGGGCTGTGTATTACACCCAGGCAGTGCCCTTTTAGGCAGTAGCATAGCTCCACATCTTCTGTAAGAGCTGCATCACACAGCCAGGTTGTAGAATGAATGCTGCCCTTCACCAAACAGACCTTCACAGGCTTGACATATGCCTGTCTGTAATGGGATTACTTACCCCCTGTTAGGTAGGCAAAAAGTGAAATGAAAGCTTTGCTGCTTCAGAGCCTGAGTTCATTTGCTTACATACCCTGGACACAGCAAGATTTGAAAACTCAGCACTTTAAAGCTACTCAAATGGAAATGCAAAGATCCCATGGCACTTTTTAAAAAGATATATGTAGATAACCTGTGATTAAGAATTAGAGGAATATTGCCACTACTTGGAGAAGATTAAGAGAAAGCTGGGAAAGATGACCACAGGGATGGAGTATCCTTTCTCGCAAGGGATGGCTGTGCACACTGAGATTTGTTAGCTTGGAAAGAGATGAACCAGGGGAAGCATAGTAGAAATCTATGAAGCATGAATGACTTGAAGAGGCATTTTGGCTGAAGGATGCTGTGAGTGCCAAAGGGCTACTGAAGTTCAAACAGTGAGTGTACAAGCCTGGGGCAGCAAAGTCCAAGGAGGATTGTGTCCAGCTCAGGAAGTTTCTGAGCCTCAAATGACTGGAAACTAGCAGAACACCTGGAGGAAGCATCATATATATGACTGCCCTTTTAATGCACACCCTCTTCCCTAAAGGCCTGTTATGGTGTACTAGGCAAAGGTTCTTCAGTTTGACTCAGCACAGTTGCTCTTGCATGGTATGACTTCCTCAGGGTTGTAACTTGCAAGCTTGCCCAGATGATCTAATTATCCTTTCCTCTATCAACAAAAAGGTTCCTTATATCAAGAGTGTTGTGAAGAATCAAGGATAAGTGAGGAAAGTAACAGTTATAATGCTTTTAATGTTGCAGCTACAGGACACTAAGTATTTAGTTCTTTATTAGGCACTGTTCTTGAGACTGTTGTTACATGCAAAGCTGCAGAGAGAAGTGAGTCCTACTTTACTAAAAATAGGTCAAGGAAATAGAATTTAACCTTTTAAATAACTGGATTCTACCCAGAATAATTATTTTTGACATCAAAAAGTCCAAAGACTTTTGTCAAAAAGACATCATTGAAGTCCAAAGAATGTGACATTCTTGCAAATTGGGTAATTTGCAGTTAAAAGGGACTGTCTTCATTTGACAATGCAAGCATCTATTTCATGGATGAAGATAAACATATTTCTTGGGAATGAGCACTGGTATACTGAACTAAATGCTCTACAGTGATGACAATGGATTTTGTGTGACTAACCTGAGACACCACAGAAGATCCTTATGAAGTTCAACAAGGCCAAGTGCAAGGTCCTGCACATGGGTCAGGGCAATCCCAAGCACAAACACAGGCTAGGTGGAGAACGGATTGAGAGCAGCCCTGAGGAGAAGGACTTGGGGGTGTTGGTTGACAAGAAGCTCAACATGACCCAGCAATGTGTGCTTGCAGCCCGGAAAGCCAACTGTATCCTGGGTTGCATCCAAAGCAGCGTGACCAGCAGGTCGAGGGAGGGGATTCTGCCCCTCTGCTCTGCTCTGGTGAGACCCTCCCTGCAGTTCTGCCTTCAGCTCTGGGGCTTCCAACACAAGAAGGACATGGACCTGCTGGAGCGAGTCCAGAGGAGGCCACGAAGATGATCAGAAGACTGGAGCACCTCTCCTATGAGGACAGGCTGAGAGAATTGAGGTTGTTGAGCCTGGAGAAGAGAAGGCTCTGGTGAGACCTTAAAGCAGCCTTTCAGTACCTAAAGGGGCCTACAAGAAAGCTGGGGACACACACCTTTTTTATCCTTTTTACAAACTTACATTTTTAGACCTTATGGTTCCTAAATTTTCTTAAGACCTTCCTCAGCAGTTACTAATGCAAGCTCAATTAAGTCATGATGTACTGTAGCAAAAAAATATCTTAGGTGTACACCACAGGTAAGCAGCTCTGAAATGCATCAGACTGTGTTGGTTTTGCATCAGATGCAGATCAGAAAGTAGGAAAGGAGCATAAGGACTCGGCTAACATGATCATTGCTCACTTTTACTTACATTTTCTGAGACATGTAAAGGGACTGCGTATTTAAGACTTGACTCTCACTAGCACTTAGCCTTAGTTACCTCTAACTGAGGAACTGTTAAGTTCAACAAGAAATTATGTAACTGAATTTTCTTCTGATGTTTTAATGAAGATGATCTTATGGAAAAGGAGTATGGATGGGAGGGTAAGACATCCTTTGCAGGGAAGCACATTTGCTACATGGTGCTTAGAGGTGGAACAATGATGTACCCAGATGTTGTAGCAGGGGTCGATCACCCTCTGCCATCACAGCTGAGAGAAATTCCCAGAGCTGAGAAAAAAAGGAGGCTCAGTCTTAAAAACTGGAACAGGATTTTCAGGTATCAGATGGCTACACTGCCCTGTCAAATGTCATCATCTGAAGTGTGTATCTTCCTATAAATGAAGGATAGGGATGCTTTTCACAGGTGTGGCTGAAGACTCCATGCAGTAACACATCTGATGCGACAAGCAAGAGCAAACCAAATTGCTATTCCACGCCATAACATCAGTCAGAAATATTGACGGTGTTTTGACCATTGAACTCCTCACTGAATGGTAGTGAATTAATTGAAAGAATTCCGAACTAGTGAGAGAAATACAAAATAACACAAAACATCCCAAATTACCCTGAAAAATCAATAAGCTTTTTCCAGGATATTTACAAAGTCATCTGCTTACATCTGAGAAAGAGGTGTACATACAGGGAAAGACCACAATTGCACTTATCTGAGGATGAGACACCTGGTCTCAGTAGATGCAGCGACTTCACAATTTTTTCCAGGAATGCTAATGTTCTGTCATTAAATAGGATAGGACATTAATCATAGAATCATAGCATCATTATGGT
>NW_009622560.1:0-15324 GCF_000690535.1 Cariama cristata
TGCTCGGCGAAGCTGGGAGCCAGGCGTGGTGGGAAGGGAGAGGTGCAGAAACCCATTCACCAGTTCTCGTTTGTGCCCGGGATGCGGTTTTGGTTTTATTTGGGCCGTAGTTCAAGTGTGTTGAACTGGCAATGCGTGTGTGCCCGCAGCAGCCCTATCTCCCCCGCCTCCTCTGCCGCCCCTCTGCCAGGACAGACATTTCTGAACCCTTCAGTGGACCAGATGAGTGAAGTGAGCTGCCTATAAAGTACCCAAGTAAACAAAAAAGGGATTATTTTACAGGCAGATCGTTTTCCCAAGCCAATTCAGCCCCTGGCCACCACGAGCAGCTGACTCCAGGCACCAAGGGGGGTAGCGAGGGGACAGGCGGGATGGCTTCGTTCACGGATGGTGCCACATTACACCAGCTCAAAGTTTTTGTTCAGCATGCAGCCTTAAAGCTATTTGACTACACGTATTGACTGAAGTGAACTGTACCGGGGTTTTTTCTTGCTAGGCAGATGAAACTTTGCTCAGCGCGCGTGTCCGGCAGCTCGCCGTGTGAGTGCGAGCGCTCATCACGCAGTCGGTGCAGCGCATCGGCCAGGAACTTAAATCCCCCCCAATGCTTAAACACGTGGACTCTTTTCTCTACCAGCTGTTGTAAAATGCTGCGCATGTTTTCCACTACATACACGACGGAGTACACAAGTGCATCTGTAATGACGCATCCAAGACGGATTGAAGATTTTCTCCGTGAAGACCGGCACAAAGATGCCTGTGCTCTGAAAAACGAGTGCTTGCTCTGTAAGCAAATGGTGCTCAGTTTCCCAGGGCCATCCCGGTTCGTGTCTGCATCCCTCACCGCCTCACTGGTGGAGAACCAGGTTTGCTGGCCTGGTCTCAAATGGTGCTTTCTGGTAGCATAAAGAGGGGAAATAGCTGTAAACGCCAGGAAAATGGTCAGCGGCCGATTCCTTTGCAGTGTCTTACTGAGCTTGTCAGATTTTACAGAACAAGTATCGGCATGTTTCGTACGTGCTGAAGGGCTATTTTCCCTTTGATTACACTAGCTAACCTCACAGTATTAAATTTCCATGTTTTGCAGCACTTACCTAGGGGCCCTCGGGCAGCATTCTCCGTATTTCATCTAGAATTTGGTTCCTGTTGGCAATGGCTTCAATTAAAGCAATAAAAATATGACTTACCGCCGACACTCTGCTGTCAGCACTAGAGCTATGCTGTTCCCTCGGCAGGGCTCGATCTGTTCAGTCTATGCACAGGAGATGTGCAAGGGGATCTCTGAGTAATGACATAAGACTTAAGCCACTAAATCAAATTAACACAGACCTTAGCACTTTTTTTCCTGGTAACTTCCTAGAACTACCAAGACTGTTTAAATTATTTTTTTCCTTTATGCCAGTAGGGGAAACTGCATACAAAAATGCGCTCCCTTTCAGTACTGTCTCGCCAAGAGTGAAAATGTAGAGAAGTCAGAATTATGGTTCCTACAGCAGTTTCCATTTCACAGTGTGTCACAGTTAAGTCCTTCATACAACATCTCCCCAGCAAGGAATGTGACAAATCATTCGCCAACAGCGGAAAGAGGAATTTCCATTTTCTTTTAATCCATGCACCGGGCATGACAATAGCACTACCCTATACAGGATACTGCAGTTGATAGCGTGCTGTGTTCCAGTAGCAAAAGAACTACTTTTATTCGAAAGAGGAATGACTGTTGACACTAACTGGCTTTCCATGGGTTTTGCTCCTGAAGTTTTCAGTTTAAAACACATTCCAGCAGTGGGTTTGTACTTCGTACTTTACAGCCCCATTATATTTTTACAGTGAATTTCAGAGTAAAATGGATTTGAGGTCAAAGTGTGCCCTTGCTCATCACAGCATGGGAAGGTTACGTATATCACAACAGAGAAGCAGAAGTCAGTACCTTGGCATACTACATGTTACAGTTTCAGTTACAAAAAAATAGCGTGCTGTTTCCCTTGTGTGCTGCTATGAAATGCGTGCCCACAGACAACGTCCTGCAGTGCAGCCTGGCAAGGAGACAGACAGGTGCTGTGGGAATTAAGGAGTGTTCAGAAGGCTCTCTAACGGCAGTCGCTTCTATGCAGTTACTGAAATCCGTGCAATCACACTGAATACCCTAATATACAGCATTTATACATTCATTCTCTGCAACCACCTATGCCCACTACCACTGTGTGCTCCCTTAATACCACTCACAACCCAACACACTACGCTTTCCTCATTTAGCTACCGACTGTCGGTTTTACTAAAAGCTGTTATTCTTTTAGTGAGTAGTCGGGATTTTTATAATACAGCCATTAAAACGATTGCTTCCCAATTCACTGAAACAGATTCAAAATTGAGGCCTGAGTCTTCTTGCCAACACGTACTGGGACGAATTGGATAAATCAGTGGAATTGCACCTATTTGCAGGGGGAAAAAACAAAAAAGCCAAAGCCACATTTCACAGAAGGCAGAACCTTCTACCTGGTCGCAGGGAGGCAAAGCATCCTCCGGCTCAGCAACCCCCGGTTTGCAGCGTGGAACAATCATCAGCTCCAACAGGAGCGGTTTCCCTCTCCTGGGAGGAATCCCTAGCAGTTACAGCCACAATCAGTGCTAATGGGTATGTGAAAAAAACATTATTCATATATTTCCATGTAGTCTTATTTTTCAGTATTAATGAACGGTGGAAAAATAGTATTTTATGTATATATACATATATAAAATAGATGAAAATTGAGACCAGAATAGTTCTTTTATTTACAAATTACTCATGCAAAGACTCACAAAAATTATCTTAAAATTTCTGAGAGAAACATTTCTTCAGATATATTTGCTAAGGTAAAAAGGCTTGCAGACACATTCTTTACACAGAAATATTATGTTAGGTATTAAAAAGGTCAGTAGGGAAGGGATAAACTTTATCATATTAAGCTGGAAACCTCTTTAAGTGTGAAAGGTCTGTGTCTTTTAACAGTGTTTTTCTTTTAGCCATAAATACGGTGGTATTTGAATTTGAGGCTATTTGAGAAAGCAGAACTATGGATGCAAGTGCGCTGTTGCTGTACCAGTGATGCAGCAGTCCTTTGAAATACTGGGACATTAATGGTCACTTATAAGACCGTGAATTGGATATATTCATGGTGAAAATACTGGTTTATTCTATTTTGAAATGAATTCAAGCATTATTAGCCAGGCTGTCAGAAAACATGGAACTAAAATGGGAATTCCATCACTTTTGTTTGTCCATTGCAACAAGCGACACATTGTTCTCCCGAGAAACACAGATACTCTCTCTTGCCAAGCGTTCCTTAATGTTGGTCCTGTTGAGCAGTACCACCAGACGATGCCGGTGAGCCCAACTTAAGGGAACGGGGGCCAAAGCTTCTGCTGGCACAAGGGGACACGACTTTGGTGATGTCGTGAAGCTCAGGGCACGGCATGACTACCCCTGTAACTCAGCAAAACTACCCGTTGCCTTTGTACTGAAATACAGCTAACAGTCTTCTGCGATACAAATACTTATATCCACCAGGTGACGCGTAGTCAGGATTTCTGGAGATGCTGGGTGATTCTAAGGTGTTATTTCAGGTGCTCAGCACAGCTCACGGTCATGCTTAATGTTTCAGATAACAAATGTTTCAATGATTCTTTAATGTAAAATATAGTCATTATTACACACAGATATAGAAACTTAGAAATTCAAGGCTGGCTCTCTCCTGCCTTGCACCTGGCGTAATCATTTACTATTTGTAAAAGGGACGAGATATGCTACATTAATAGAATACCAGTATCTTGCATTCACTTTTAAATGTAGAAATAAATACACAACGTACAAGGGCACACCAGTTCTTAATACTGCATTTCCAAAGTTTAGGAGAAAATCACTGCTATTTTACTGGCGATTTTTTCAGATGCGCTGTATTCCTGCACTATTTCATCTAGACATAAAACAGCAGTGGGAGGAGCAATTAGTCTTACAGATGTAACCTGACTTTAAAAGAGATTAAGGCCAGATATTTACACCAGTGTATCCCCCACTGACTTGCTAGTCTGTGGTAAATCTGAACCTAAGTGTACATCTGGAAACAAATAATAAGACATCAAAGTCATTATAATTCCTATAGACCTTTGAATAATTCATCTAGACTTTTCTTATCCATAGTTTTGTCCGAGACGTCCTTCTTCTGTAATTACTACATCAGAAGCTAAGAATAATATCCTTTGGATGTTTTATAAAGTCAAGGCAAAGACAGATTATATATCTGATAACCTACTTTGGATCAAGAAACCAAGGATCTTACTAATTCCTCATGTAAGCACATGCATTTCAATGAACGCTCTCCACCCACCAGTATCACTTGAATTTAAGCTCCTCTCCATCATACAGAGTTTTCATCATGGAAACATATTTTAAAAATGCAGGAATGTCCATGTTGCATTCTTGTGTTTCTCTTCTGCAATGTTATTCTTTGTCCTTTGGAAACTAGCATTGGTTTTGTACTATACCATATACAAGTGTAGTTTTAAAGATTTTTCTCATAATTTCGTAATGAATGCTAGAAACCAATGATCACAGAAATCAATAGACCAGTGTGCAAATTAGAATAACTCTCAAGCACGGTGCAGTTGTCATTTTTAGGTACAAATATATATTATCAATATCATAATAATAATAAAAGAAAGAAGGAACGTCTGTTTTGCTCTACCTGTAAATAACGTCCATGTTGTACGCACCTCTTGGCTTAAGCAAGTTCTGTGAGCGCATGAGCTTTAATCAAGCTATTTCTGTCCTCAGTTCTCCGGTTCCTGAAGAGACCGAGAAATAGTAAATCCACTCAGGAGGCAGCACAGTCAAACTTCACACGCAAAAAGGATGCTCGGATCAAATAAATACAAAGTGACTCATGGTAGCCATAGAAGAGTAGAACTGCACTAAAACCTGTAAATTACGCATAGTTCCTTCCTTCTCCTCCCCACTGACAGAAGCCCACAACCCAGATTTTCATCATTGTTATGGCTGCTTTTGTTGTCCCAAAAGGGGGGCTCGTGCCCCCGGTGTGCAATACGCCAATACACACCCAGAGCAGAGGTATTTTATTCCACAGCTGTACAGAGGTGGGTGCTAGCTGGTAGTCCCACAAAGCACACGGCAGCTTTTATACAAGACAGAAACGAAGAAGAAACTACCCGAAGGCAAATGATTTGTTGCCCGTGATCACATCAACAGAAAAATCACCTGCGCATGTCTCACTACCTAATTACTTCATTATCTAAGGTGGTCCTAAATTTGCATCTAAAATCTCCTCCTAGGGGTGTGGGTTTTAGCATTATAATGAGATTATAATGAGCTAAGTTCATCTAAAGGACACAATTTTGCAAGTTTCTAGATGCCAACTGTCTGAGACCGGCTTGGAAACCAGTCTCTTCTTCTTATCTCATTGTTTTGGTTCTTCTTTATCGTATCCTGCATTCCTCAGCAGCGCACTCCTCCAGTCGCCAGACCTTGCATGGCTCACCGGTCTCACTCGGTGGAAAATTCCGTTTTCTACTGGCTATCACTTTGAGTTCCACTTCCCATTTACTCCTCCTGCAAATCAGACAGTTTATCCTCACAGCCAGCCTCACATGTTCACTGTCAGGGCCCTAAATGCGCTCACCTGCCCCAGAAGTTTAGCTGGCCATGTGGAAGACAAGCTGGTCAGATCGGTTTTGAAGACAGACCTGGAAAACGCATCAGCGAGGCTTCTTCCCGCGGGAGCTGCTTTCAAGCTGAAGGTCTCCCTTTGAACCGGACCGTACGAGGCCGTGGCACCCGACGGGGTGCGCCTGCAAGTGCAGTGGCAGCTGGCTGATGTCGTCGTGATGCCACTTTTGATCGTCTTTGAAATGTTACGGTGATCTGGGGAGGTTCCCGAGCATTGGAAGAAGGCAAATGTGGCTGCTGCCTTCAGGGAGGGCACCGAGAGCAACAGGCCAGGCAGCCTCACCTCAGTCCCTGGGAAGGTGATGGAGCAATAAATCCTGGAAACCACTTCAAAACATGTTAAGGACAAGAAGGTGACCGGGAATAGTCAGCAAGGATTTATGATACGGAAATCACGCTTAACTGACCTAATAGCCTTCTACGGCGTGATAGCTGGCTTGGTGATAAGGGGAGAGCAGCTGATGTTTACCTTGGCTTCAGTTAGGCTTCTCAGTGGTGTCCAGTGACAGAGCAAGAGGCAACGGGCACAAGTTGAATTACAAGAATTCTGTTTAGACGTAAGAAAAAGTTTGTTTGCTTTTTATTTGAAGGGTGACTGAGCACTGGCACGGGTTGCCCTGAGAGGCTGTGGAGTCTTCATCCTTGGAGATATTCAAAACCCGCCTGGACACGGCCCTGAGCAACCTGCTGTAGGTGATTCTGCTTTGAGCCGGTGGGTTGGACGAGGCAACCCCCAGAGCTGCCTTCCAACCTCAGCAGTTCTGTGATTCTGCAGTCCCTCCTCAGCGGCTGTCACAGGACCCTTTGACAACGTCTTTACCAAGACACAAAGAAAAAAGAAAATAAGCACCATCAGCATACAGATGTTAGCAGTAAACAACTGTCCCCTGGGATGCCTGGAGATCTAAGCTGACCTTCATTGTTTTAGAGCTTAAAAAGAGCAAACTGAACAACATGTGCTAGGTAGCACCAGTCTGTAACCAAACGACTGGAGAACCTTCTTTGCAATGCAGTAATGGGATGAGCGGTAGCTCTTTGCCATTGCAAGGCTGCATTGAAAAGCGAGGTACACAGGGAACCTCAGGAGCCTGATTTACTTCTTGGCTCCCTTCAAGTCCCCTCCTCCCCAAATAAACTGAAAATAAAGCTCTAATTACAGAGAAATAATTCACTGCCAGGCAGAATGTCGCAAAACAGGACTGGTATGACTGGAAGATGTGTCAGAACTGAATTTCGGAAAAGGATGTACTTTCTTTCTGAATCTCATGAAAAAGGTCAAAGCATCTTCACCAGAAGTGCTGTAGGTACATTTAATTCAACCTATATGCTGAACTATGGAAATGGCCAGGAATATTTAGCTGTGGCTAACAGATTGTTCCTTTTTTGCCCTCTCCTTACACACTGTACTGTCTCCACAGCCCGGTATAAGCCAGTTTTCTTTCTCAAAACCTAACTCAAATTCACTATTCTCACATGTTCATAAAGGTTCTTAAATATACTTTTGCATGAGGATCTTCTCATCTGCTTACAAAAGCCAGCCGCTGCCCACCATTAAAATGAGAAAGAAGGTAACTGAGGTACTGGGAAAGCACATTCCTCTTGTTTACCCAGGATGTATTATATTGTTTATCTAATTAAAATGTAATTTCCTTAGGAGAAGACACATGTGCAGAGCAGCACGCAATTTCAGTTTTCAAAGAAAGACTGAAAAATGCCAAACTGAGGAACAACGGTCATGTGCGCAGCTCAGGGTGCAGGACATCGCCGAGTTCCCCTTCACCTTCGATAGCTGCGGAGCTTCCAGCGCTAGGTCCTGAACATCGTCGTGATGGCTACACAAACAACTTCAAACAAGGATATATTGTTATAGACTCATGAAGCCGTTGCTGCAGCTGGATTAGCTTCCGACACCATCTGATCTGCAGCCCTGCCAGAGAGCCGCTGCAGCAACCCTCAGCCTGATACTACGAGGCACTGAGGAGCCAGTCCTACTCCCGTTGAGAGAAATGGAAAAATTCCCATTTACTGCAGTGAAAGAGATAAGACCCTAGTTTTGTGCTTCCACTAACATTGCTGTCACTCAGTGACATCGTACCTCGAAAATGTCCTTTATATAAGCAGTAGGGATTTTAAAAAGAAAACGAAAACCCAAACCCTCAAGCAGCAATGAAACGCCTGATGCAATACCTGAAAACCTGGTTGCATCTCTAGCAGAGCTGCCATGGTTACTCTTAAAATGACTAGGCGTTTCCTCTGGCAGCGCAACGTCAGCATTGGCATCTCTCCCTTCAAGTAGGAGATTTTCATTTACTTGTCTTTCCTCTGACAAATATCTTTCCTACTGACAAATCATAGGCCCTTATGGTCTTCCTGTTGGCTTGAAAAATAAAACAGATCGTTTGAAACAGTTCCAGTTCAGTGCGTACATCCAGAACAGAGCTCACCGAACACACAGCCACCTGCTGACGGCCAGGTACATCCGTTTTAAATCCTTAAAATCAGAGCCAGTTGGTGTTCGTATCACATGTTGGTAATCAGAAAATAATGGACAGAAAATATGTAAGTCAGTTTTAACCAACAGAAACCTTTTACTCCTCCCCATGTTGAATTTCGACTGCTGTTTCTTCTTCCTAGAAAGCAACAGTCCTTGGCAATTTTTTTCCTGTTTTTTATCTGTATCAAAGGGCTTTGAGGGAGAGAAGTTAAAAGGCACATCATTACAAACAAACATAACTATGCAGCAACCCTGTTGAATCTTTAAACATTCGTAAATCCGCAGAGATACCACACGTGCTTTTGGCAGTTACCAACACTTCTGGATTTTAATTTCAGAGGTGGGCAAATTTCTGTTCACCCCAATTCTGTTCCGTAGTGAAATGAGCTGCCAAAGCCAGAGGGCAAAGGGCACGGTGTGACCCAGCGTGCCTCTGACCGGTGTCTGGAGCACGAATGCCTGATGGAACCGCTGGCTCCAAAAGACCCGTTCAGTCTGGAAGTTTCAAAGTGCCCTGCTTTCAGGCCGATTATTCGGTCTGCTCTGCCTGATGCACCTGGGGACATTTCAGATGCCATCACCTGTGCACGCCTGCGAGGCTATGACAAAACACCTGCATTCGATCCGTTTTTAAAGCAGCCAGTGCACGTGCTGGTGTATTAGGTGGCAATACATATGATGGCTTAAGGCCGTGCAAAAGCAGAATATTTGCTGCAAGTCCTGACGACTGTGTTTGCTTATTTCTTTGTATGAAGAAATGAGGGGGGTGCATACTCAAGACCCTTAGGTATGCGTTTATTTCCTTCTCAGGGTTGTAGAGAAGCGGTCTCACAAAATCTGATGCTGTTATTGATCTCGCAGCATTTGATCCCTCTCTGCTCCTGTTGTCCTAAAACGCCTGCAGTGTGGGCAGCAACCGGCGGCTGCCGGGCCCTGCACCTGGCTGCTTTGCCATCCTGCACCTCCTCGCACCTGGGGGCTTGCGGAGCCGTAACCAGCCCTAACTTGAGTCCTGCCCATACACAAAACCCCTACCCTAGCAGCAAACCCACCGGCCCGGCTGCCGAGAGGCAGTCCTACGCCGGGACGGGTTTCCGTGCCCCTGCCCTCAGCCCCACGCATGCCCGTGCTGCCCATGGGATGCATGCTGGCCACACTGGAGTTTCTCCCGGCCCTCCCAGTCAGCCGGCCAGGGCGAGCGACGGACTCACTCGGCCCCTCTGGCATTGCCCATGTGCCGCAACATAGGAGCACAAGAGCAGCGCTTTAAAACCTCGCCCTGTGGCTCTCTTTGAGCTCCTGGAGAAGAATTCACTTCTGTGCATGCGTCTCTTTGGTTAATGCTTGCACAGCCTCTGTCATGGGACACATAGGCACTGCACACTTAACGCCTCTGGGCTTTTAAGAGTATGTGTGTTAGGAGGGAAAGACTAAACACATAATCTAAGACAGAAAGGATTCATTCTGAGGGATCATTCATCCACATGTACCCACCGTAAGAGCAAAATGGACATTTAGCACTGATAGAGAGGAGCCAGCGTCACAGAAAGGAATGTGCTATGCAGAAAAGCCAAACAGATATTAATATAGCTAATACGTGGAAACAGGGTAAGGTGCTTCCGTTCGATCTGTGGAAATAACATGAAACACAATCAACCCCTGCAAGGTTGTCCCAGGGACAGCAACAAGTTTTAGACCAAAATGACAGATTGGCCTAATACAGCGTGTCTCAAAGCAGAAGCGAGGAGGCAGCGCTCGGCAGATCTCAGCAGAGAAGACCAAAGCCTTCGCAAGACCCCTGCAGCCAAGAGCCTTGGAGAGCCCACTCGGAGCAGATCCAAGCTCCCTGGCCCGCGCTCAGCCCGAGCACAGCTTGCTCATCGGCCTCTTCCAGGGGAGGCAGCTCAGAAGGCAGCCAGAGCACACACTTCGGCCGGATCCCTCATCCCTACGCTTTCCCTAAAAATTGAACTTCATTGGCATAAAACTCATGGAGTTAAAACAGGCTGACCTTTTAGCGTGGATACGCTTATGGCAGTATATTGTGCATATAAAAGTACAGCTTGTTCTCTTCCCAGTAGTCCCCAAGAGCGAGTACATCAGCATTGCTTCCTTCTTTCATTAAAAATGAACAAAAAAACCCAACCCCAAAACATTAAAAATAATGAGTAGGCCAAAGTTTAGCTGAGAAAGTTGTTGAGACAGAGGCCTTGGCTGAGTGCCCATCAAAATCAATAGGAGTCTTTCCATTTACTTAATGGGCTTTGACTGAGCCCTAAGTGAAGGGGGCAGGGGGGAAATCTGTGCTGATTACCCACTAACAAAGAAGTGTTTGAAATAATCTGCTGCCATCTGTCTTTGTTTTGCTAACCCACTCAGCTGGGCTTGAACGGAAAACCCGTCAGCTGAATAGAGAATTAATTATCGCAAGACGATCCATTTGCATTTCTCACCTTTGGCAACAACTACCCCTGTTGATCATGTGGCAGATTTCCTTGCATAATTACAACAAACCACCATGAAATTAGGAGGCTACAGCTTTCACGTATGTATGTCATGCAAGTTATAAAAATAAATAGATTTTTTTCAGCCTCAAAGAGCTGCTGTAAGATTTCTGTTGTGTTCTGAGGAGCCAATAACGTTATCTGGGTTTGGGGGCAGAAAAGAGTTTAAGGCCTCTTTTAATAAAAGATTGGTGACATTTCATGTGACTGCTCAACTCTCTCCAACTATATGGACACAGGAGTGATTATAGGAATCGAACGCCATCGCGTGCAGTGTTATATGTGTATATGTCTACCCAGGGGAGAAAAAGGAATGACACCACGGAGACGAGAAAAGCTACGGAGGACCAGATTATTGGATCCGTTCTAACAGGCGGACAAATCCTCTCTTTAGAGTAGCCACATATAAGCAAGAGTACAGAAGCTTAGCAACAATCTGATAAATCAGTATTTGGTCAGCACTGCAGAGGGAAGGAGGGGACACAGCTGACCGCTTTTTAGGGGATGTGAAGCCTATTTCTATGGGAAGGAGCGGCGTGCACCACACGGTCTGTGCGTCCAGCGTCTCTGCGCTAGTGGGACACATACCGACGCAAACGCACTTCGGCCATTTGCTCTCACTGCATTAATCACATTAATCCCTCTACCAGTTGACCAAGAGTGGGGTTTTTTCCATCAGAGAGCACTATCCTTCCCCTAGGGTGAGACAGCCTCCTTCTAAGTGAATGTATTTGCCTGAGACCATCACAATTCATGATCAACCTAAAATGATCTGTAATAAATAAGTGTTCAGATTCCAGGGAATTACTTCGGGTTTACTCACACAAAAAATGGGCACACATACAACTGAGGCCCACAGAATGTTTTGCGGTACCTTCCCGAAGCATCCACAAGATTTTACTGACTCCGACTCCAAAGAAATCACTTCCTAATTTCAGATTTGCAGAAGACCCAAGCGGTAGTTACAGTTTTCTCAGCATAGCACATTTTACAGGCAAAATGAAGTTCTGGTATCACTTCACAGGAGTTCAGTGGCATTTCAGGGAGGTTCGTTGGTATGACACGCAGGTCCTAAGGTGACAAAAGGATGATGAAGTATTTAACCTTGGTGATTCATGTGGAAGAAGCTTGCGATCTCTGCAGCGTGAATGTAGCTGTAACGGTGTTTTCTGAACCTCGTGGAAGCCAGCAGAATGACTGACATCCAGACTCACGCCTGCTCTTTGGCTCCAAAGGTATGGTGCAATAAGGCGTCACAGGAACAGAGTCATTCTCAGTCACTCGTCACGGGAACACGGGTGAATATGACAGTGGATATTCCGGCTCTGGGTGTGTTTAAGAGCTCTCTTATCAGGTCTGCAGCGGTATTAATACACCCCTAGTATCTGTCAGAAAGAGAATGGCTCAAATGTGATCGTGAGATAAGGCTGGCAGCCCGTATCCTCCTCAACAGGTTCCACCCACCTCGTTTCAGAAACTAAGCAAGACTGGGACAGGTCCTACTTGGATGGTAGACCACCAGGAAAACATGCCCGGTTGGAGCAAAGTGATAAACAGCATGATTTCTGAAGAATCATCCCGACTCACTATCAATGCTCACCTCCTCTAGCCTCACCACAAGGGCAGGGCGTAGTAACTTTGTGCTCTGAAGCGTCGTGACTCACACTAACTGGGTTGGTCAGGCTTATAACCCAACAGTCAGAGTCTAAACCAGCAAAGCCAGAGCTGAGGAGCGGACAGGCCAGGAGAGAGCCGCGTGGGCTGGGGCCGGCGGGCAGGCACAAACGGGAATGGGAGGTCGTGAGGTGGGAGAGGACAGGGGCTTTGGAGCCGAGGTGACCGGGGCAGGGAGCTGCAGTTGAGCGGTGGTAGAAAGCGAGGGGTAAATAACGAGGCTCAGTCGTTCAGATCTGGGAACTATCAACCTTGCGGAATAAACCCATTCCCCCGCTTCCGCAGCCTGGCCCACCTGAAGGCAGGCCAGTGGGTGTTGGGGTGCACCACGGACCAACCCCATGGCTAACAACTACTCCTATTCCGAAGGGATTACAAAAGATGGCTACACACATAGCAAAATAGTCACAGTGTGAAAAAAAAAGACCTGTTAGAGTCTGAAGGCTGACTGTGGATATTTTGCAGGGATGGGCACAGAGGCAGGCCGGCTCTGGTCAGAAACATCCAGCTCCTAAGTCAGGCTTGGGCTCCAAACTAGGTCTGAGAGTCACTCGACTTTGAGAGCTCCCGCAGCTGACCAAGAGCCTTTGTATCCAGAGAGCGAAAGTACCTGAGCAGAATCTAAAAGCAGTAAGTCATAGCAATGTTTTTCTCAAGTCTGTTTCAATCTGCGGCCCCCAAGAATTTCCTAATGGAGCTGCTTTGGACATTTCACAGGCACACACATTACTGTGCATCTAGTTCTTGCTTGTGCATCCCTTAAAAGTGACGGATCAAGCTCCGAGGTCAATACATCACAGGCTGAAACACATTGATTCAAATACAGTGGGACCCTCAGGAAGGTCACCCACTAAGCTGCCTGACTATTATTGCCTTAGTCTTTATGTTTTGGGCAAAACCAAAATACAATAATTGTTACTTTTAATTAAACTTTGAATGCAAGCCATGTGAGACATAAACTAGAGACACTCCTCATCCAAGAATAGTTTAACAATCTACTTTTTTTACTAATTAGTGGAGCTACCAAAGAAGCGTGAGCTCACAGTTCAGTCTGGGGGTCAGCAGTTCTGGAGTGTTGCCTGGACTCTGAAGCTCTTCAAGATCTGCTATAAAAACTATAATGTCACTGTGCAGCCATTGGACAATTCCACACTTGATAGCCTCTCATTTTGTGGCAAAAAGACTCATACAATAAAATTTAAATGCTTTAAAAGTAAAAAGTCATATTTTTTTTTTCTGAATATTTTCTTTTCTTCCTGTAGGGAGTATCACTAAACAATAACAAACTGTAAAGAT
Source organism: Cariama cristata (assembly GCF_000690535.1). Classification (NCBI taxonomy): domain Eukaryota; kingdom Metazoa; phylum Chordata; class Aves; order Cariamiformes; family Cariamidae; genus Cariama; species Cariama cristata. Next base: position 13,685 of record NW_009622560.1, read on the forward strand.
GTTAGAAACAAAACAAAACAAGAAAAATAGCAGTGATTTAGTTTTATTTGTCCACACTTGATAGCCTCTCATTTTGTGGCAAAAAGACTCATACAATAAAATTTAAATGCTTTAAAAGTAAAAAGTCATATTTTTTTTTTCTGAATATTTTCTTTTCTTCCTGTAGGGAGTATCACTAAACAATAACAAACTGTAAAGATGTTAGAAACAAAACAAAACAAGAAAAATAGCAGTGATTTAGTTTTATTTGGAGCTTATACATTTTGGAAGTTGCAACTTCTGAAATGTAAAATAAAAGATTTCAGATTATCCTTGGCATGGTCAGAATAAACAAATACTAATTTTCCAGTACATTATCTTCAATAATGAATCTTATGGGCAACATTTCTGCTTTTCATTATGCTGTCACAACATAGCTCTCAGTCAGTCAGCTTTCAGCTAAATGCTGCCCACAAATACTGCAGTTCATTCACATGTACAGTCTTGCAAAGGGGGTAAATAAGGGCAAAGCATGACCTTCTGATTTTAATATCCTGCCTAACTATAAAACAACCGAATTTAAATGTGTGTTTGAAGAATTTCACACCACTGAAATACTCTTGGCAGGGTATTTTTTCCCATGTATACAGCATGTGCCCATCCATCAACACTGTCTTGATCCTATTGTTAAAATCACCGAAAACCAAAAAGAACAAAATAAAATAAAATACCCACCTATGAAATCTCATAATAAAGAACATTTTTCTGGGCCAGGTGGCTCACTGCAGTAAAAGGTTAGGTTTTTGTTCAAAGAAGGCTTTCAACGTCACCATCTTTGCCGGCCACAGAAGCATTTCCAGCCAATTACAGAGGATTTTAATTAGTACCAAAAAATCGTCCCAGCTTGTTCCGCATAGCCTTGCAGAGCAGCGAGATCACCTTTAGGAGGAGCCTCATCCTCTCCTCTACAGCTAATAAAAACCCTCAGTGGCTCCTGCAAAGCTGTCAGGCATTGTAAAATACAGTTTCATTAAGAAAGATTCTGAAAAAGATGGAAAACGATACAAAGCAACCTCATGAGATCTTTTACTCCACAGTCTTATCTCAAAATAATCAGCTGTATCCGAGCCTTCTGTGACGGACGCTTGTCTAATTTGCTCTTAAAAACTTTCAGCGAAGGTGCAGTAGTGGCTAACACATACATTAAGAATGAACAACCAAATCTTTAACATGAACAGCCTGACAGAAATAAAGCAGAACGCGAGGCAGCAGAGATAGAAATCTGCTGAATAGTAAAAGCAGTTCAGAAACAAATACTGTTATTTTGAGGACACAGCGAAGAACAGAAAGCTGGGTCTCTATGGGAGGGATAAGAAATAATTACATTTACTTAGGGGCCATCACAAGAGTGGTTCTAACAGAAATCAGGATCAGACTTAGCCAAAAGCAGGAAAGGGCAGAAAGGCTGAACAGAAGGTTAGCTTTTGCAAATCTAAGCCAACCCTTGTAATCCGTTGCCTTTGCTGCTAACGCTGCTGTAAGTACATCTGTTCCCTTCTTGCACTCCCCTCTTTGGTCAAGGAAGGCAAGGTACAGAAACACTTTATTCTGCGTTAATCTCGCTCATGTAATTTGTCGGAGCTCTGAGAAATAGCAGGAAT
>NW_009622560.1:15355-18097 GCF_000690535.1 Cariama cristata
GTGTCCCGATTTGTCCTCGGTGTCATTTGAACACTGGCCCAAGCCATGTCTGTGTCTAATTGACTTCAGAGCCCAGCACCTAACAGTCACCTTAGAGTTGAAATGTTTCTTAATGCACAACTTAATTCTCCTTTCCTACAGGTTAAGCCCCTGTAGGCATAAAGAAAATTTTATTCCATTCCTCTTCACGGAGTTCTCTAAAACCCTTGATTCACATCTCCACTGAGTCTTCCTATTTCCCAAACCGCACAGACCACATACCACGTTTCCCAGATCTCTGATCATTCCCGCTTTCCTCTGGGTTTGTTCCAATTTGTCAACTTTTTTCTTGAAGGGTGGTAAGGAACACCTGGCCTGATCCTGCATGCTCACCCATGCGAAGTTGCACACAAAACTACTTCAAGTGCCTTCTCCTCCCTGTTCATGCGCAGACTGTTTTTCATAGCACTACGACCCTGCGAGGAGTGACTTCAGCACACTTGCTCAACTTGAACTGCAGTGGACAAGTAACACATACGGAGTCAGTCACCACACCTCAGCAAAGGGGCAGCAAGACGGTAATTTAGTAAGAGGAATTAACACAGTTGCTTATTTAACTCCACCTCTAGTGTTCACTCCCTTCAGCATCAGCCACGTACTTTGTCCCCTGCATGATTAATGTTTTCAGTGGTGACTAAAGCAAAATGTTGCCAAGTATTCTCGCCTCCTCACCTCAACCTACGGTTCCTTTTCCCTCCCTGTAGATTGGGATGATGCTGCCTCTTACACCTAGTGTCCTTATACTGAATGGGTTTTTTGTCACATCCGTTTTTAATAAGATCCCATTTTTTGTCTTGGCCTGCCAGATTTGGTTCAAGCTACCGTTTTATACTCTTCCTCAGTAGGTTCTGCACACATCTCATCCGTTCGCTGCCTTGCTGGTGTTCAAAGACACTTCTTTGCTGAGGTGCCCACCTCCTAGGTCCGTGATTTTACTCATCTGACGGCTTTACTGCTGCTTGCTCAGAAAAAAGGGAGTTAGTGCAGCTTGTGAAACTACAGCTAATATCCTCCGCTCCTCACAGATCAGGACAGACTTCAAAAGGACATGTTTTTGCTGTTGCTCTTAAGCCAGCAGCTGCATTTGTATTAGTTATGACAACTGCCATGGAAGTTGAAGCACCAATGCCGCTGGCGGAGCGTGTCCTTGCCAAACACGCTGTCCCTGCCCTAGCGCTGTGGCAGGCCTGGCACCGGGTACGTCACCTCGGGGGGCTGCCTGGCAGTGGCTGCAGTGGTCAGGTGTCTCTGCAGAGACCTCCGGGCAGAGGCATCTGACCAGAGGAAAGCTAAGCTTCTGCAAGACCAAAATTTCCACCTCCTCCAGATATTTGTGCCCCAGCCTGTTTGGAAAAATCCTTAAAAGTTACTGCGATTTCCATATGGTTTCTAAGGGGCACTCTCCCTTCTCTCCACAGGCAGAGGGAGGAAGAGACAGGCCACCTGACAAAACACCTTCTCCTTCTCCTTCTCCCCTTTTTCCCTCCTGTCCGCAGCAGGAAAAGCTGCAGTATATACACAAGTTTTTTTGTCAGTAGGGAAACACTTGGTAAGAGCTCCTCGCAAATGAGCCACTTTGCATAAATAACTTCAGCTGTGGCCCACAATCAACCACAAGATACAAATCCAGGGGAAAAGGGGCTGTTCGGAGTCCAGTGCTTGGGGAGCTATTTACTGCTCCTCATTTCCAGCTTCCCCATGACATATTGTCAGGGACAAATCGCAGAACTGTAACAAAATTAAATGTTGCAGAAAACATGAAAAGAAAGGGTTAACAGATGAGAAGGGTCCCTGCACACCTGCAAGCCCTAAGCTGCCTGAGGAGGAAAAGATAAAAGTCTGGGCTCAGTTTCCCAGGGAGAATTTTGTTGGTCTAAGCTTTGCTCTAAGGAAAGAACTATTTACTCCAGGAGATGCCATCCAAGAAAGCAATTTGCCCTCGACTAAAAGGTTAGTTGGTTGTTTTTTAATAGCTGGTAAGGGCCCCAAAGCCGAGGACTGAAGACATCTAGCAGGTGCCAGCCTGCCTGCTAGAGAAGCCTGGGGAGTACAGGCGTCCCTCCCCCCCCAAACCCAGCCGGTGCAGGAAAAACAATCCAGGTAAGCAGGTCACCACCTACTCCTGACCCTGGGAGTAACCCCAGGGCTGCGGCAAGGGCCTGGGCAGCCGCTCCCTGCCCGGCAACGGCAGGGATTCCCGGTGCCGGCCCTGGGTCAGGCTGTTGGTGCCCCAGAGCCAGGTTCTGCAGCTCCCGGCTCTGATTTCCCTGTGACTGGACAGCTCTGGGTAACAGAACCTGGTTTCGGAGCTAGAAAATACTGTATTCATGCCCACAGTCATACATAAAAAGGAGAAACTGCCTTTGTACCTGCTCAGTAAACAGAAGCTCCTGCTCTCAGTCCTGTAGGAATAACACTAAACACCACCACTGAAGCTACTGTATACAGTAATCCAAGTTGTAAGCTTGTTCACAGGCTCTAAAATCAGAAGCTGAGACACTTAATCTGTTGATTTGCTCTAATGCTGAGAGGCTTCAAATGAGATCGGCTTGCACTGTTAGCAGCCTTAACTAGCCAATACGTAGTATGTAACTCTGACACACGCTAAACAAAATCCTTCCTGCTGCTTTCCCGGGTAAACCACCAGGCAAAAGGCACCTGAAGAAGTAAGTATTCCTTCCGACGTGCGCTATCTCGCACCTG
>NW_009622561.1:0-254 GCF_000690535.1 Cariama cristata
CCTGGACTGCCACAGCTTCTCAAATATGACAAATATGACTTAGCTACTTCATCCGCCAGTTCCTTCAGGACTTACAGATGCATCTCATCAGGTCCCACGGACTTGTGCACCTTCAGGTTCCTTAGATGATCTCAAACTCGATCTTCTCCTACAGTGGGCAGTTCTTCATTCTCCCAGTCCCTGCCTTTGCCTTCTGCGACTTGGGCGGTGTGGCTGGGGCACTTGTCGGTGAAGACCTGGGCAAAAAAATCATT
>NW_009622561.1:357-17112 GCF_000690535.1 Cariama cristata
TCTTCTTGTTGACCTTGATGTCCCCAGCCAGATTTAATTCTATCAGGGCTTTAGCTTTCCTAACCTGATCCCTGGACACTTGGACAATTTCTCTGTATTCCTCCCAGGCTCCCTGTCCTTGCTTCCACTCGCTGTAGGCTTCCTTCTTGTGTCTGAGTTTGCCCCAGAGCTCCCTGTTCACCCATGCACGCCTCCTGGTGTTTTTGCCTGACTTCCTTTTGGTTGGGAAGCATCGCTCTTGGGCTTGGAGGAGGTGAACCTTGAATATTAACCAGCTTTCTTGGGCTCCTCTTCCCTCCAGGGCTTTATCCCATGGTACTCTCCTCGAAGAGGCCAAAGTCCGCTCTGTTGAAGTCCAGGGTGATAATAACGATTATCAGTTTAACACTTTGCACTTTTTCAACTCTAGGCATTTGTGAAATATCTGTACTTAAAACAAGAGAAGTGTGTTTTTCAAGTCTTGATAATCTGTAATGTCGTTAGAGAGAGACTGCTAAAGAGGCTTAGCTAACACAGCAGACTTCAAGCTCCGGCACACGAGCAGCAGGCACAGAGCCTGTTCTGCCAGCCGGCAAGGGAGCAGCCAAGCCCAGGCACAAGGCAAACCACAGCACAGCACGACCCTGCGACAGCCCAGAGAGGTTTAGCAGTGTTCGGATATCACACGCCTTCATGACAAATAAATGTAATTTTTCAAAAATTTCAACAGAAAACCAGCATTGTCTGGACAGCACCTTTATTCGTGAGTTATTAACAGCACTGCCACCAAGACGAAGGAGACGTGCACATGTACGGAGTAGCTGAATGCCACTGTGCCATTCCTAATGCCACTCCACCGGGAATCAAAATTGGTTCATGTGCTTGAACTGTCGAGCAGTACCAGCTCGTTTTGCCAAGACAAATTTCCATCAAGAAAACCACAGTTTTATCCTTTCCACGTTCAGAATCGTGCAGATTACCCGAAGAAGAACCAAGTCTCACTTCAGTGTACAAGGAGGAAGAGAACAGGAGATGACCCAGCAACACAAACCCCTTCTTTCAGCAGACAACACAAAGTTAGGTGAGTCGCTCCAGATCACCGATCACATGAAAGGAAGAGAATGAATGGACAAGCGGAGCCTAGGAAATGCTAAATGCTGCTTTGGAAAAAATTAGGGGCGGGGGGGAAATCACTGCAACAGATTAAAATATCTTTCTGATTAAGCAGGTTCAGGATACAGCTAAGCCATGTCATTAATCACAAAGTCACTTATGCATTAGATTACCAAACAATAAACTTCACGAGTGGAACTTCAGGGCAGCTTTTACCTGGCAAGTCATCGCTTAATCATCATCCAAACCCTTTCAAGAGATTCCAAAGAACAAGCTCTGAATGCACTTGAGAAACAAACTCCCCATTCAATTAAAAAGTACGCCTTTCATGAACTTGAAGGTTTTGGTGTGGCAAACAGAGATGTTGGGAACACAGTAAGCTGTTGACATTACTGACCATAGAATTTGTTTCATGCAATCTGTACAAAGCTGCTTGATCTTAGCCACCTATCCATAAACGAGTAAGAACGAACCAACCAACAACGAAATAATCAGCTTACAGTTGATGGATTTATTTAGTTCATTTGATAGATACTGTCGAGGACTTTTCCTGACAAATGAAAGGGAAGGAGTGGACAAGCTACAGGCTTAAAACTCTAAACTTTAAACTTTCCCACTCAGACAGAGAGTGTGCAATACTAAAGGGTGGACTACCTCTCAAATGCAAAACGTCCTGTTTTGTGAACCTATAAAAGCTCCCAGGTTCCCTGCCCATCGCTTCCTTCCTTACAAAGTAATCAACAACAGGAACATTTTTAAAGTGATCTTTAGAAAGCTGCGGGTGGTTAACGGGGTGAGCAACCAGAATTATGGCCCTGGCTCTTCGGGCTAGAACAGACTTACTCAGACGGCCAAGTCCACCTGAGTTTTGTCTGCCTGTGGTCACTGTAAATCTTCTCTTTCCATCTCTAGCTAGCAGATGCACAGTCATTTTTTTTCCCTGAATGAGTTCTGCCTTCATGCCTACCTAGATGAAGGCCATCTTTAAATTTACCACTAATTCCGTTTCAGACAGCAACCTAAGCTTCAGAAATGTCGACAGTCAAACTGAAAAACAGCTGCACCATGCTCAATTTATGGATGTACACAGCTGGAAATCTGTGAGTGGAACAGGAGAAGAAAGCAAAGTCCAAATGTACTTTGGAGATGTGATTATACTTGCTTGCCTTTGACAAAATAAGCTGAAGTCAGCATTTGCCAGATAATGAAATAAATGAAAATACAATGATGTGTGGATAGAAGCGTCAAATACTTCAAATGCAAGATTCCGGCCCAGGCCTCATCAAAACTCCATCAGAAGAAGTCACTACTTTTTACAGCATACATACCTAATACCTACCCATGTATAGAACTCAGAATGTATAGAAAAGTATTTTTATTTTAGCATGGATGCAAGCAGCAATATTTTCTTCAGTCTCTCAGCTATGCCAATACAGTTTCATTGACAGCAGAAAGCCCGATTTACAGCTAGAAATAACTGAACAAGACCAAAATAAATTCCAAAGGAAACTACTTCTTAAAAAATCAAAGTACATGAGAAACCCGAGCCAGCTATTTCGCATCACCCCTTCCTCACTGCATCCCCCGGTGCGCGCTCCCTGCCAGCACGGCAGCCAGCCGCAGCTTGCCTTCCCGGGGTTTTGCTCGCTTGGTTTCTGGCAATTCTAATTTAGTGACTCAGGAATGTTTTGATCTACCCATCCAATCTCATTATTCAGCTGGCCAGATCCACTGACCCAGAGCTCCACGTAATACCCTGCCTGCAACTCCTTGTAAGCATCTCCCCTCCTTGTTACAGGCTATTCACAGTACAGAGCAAAGGAGAGAAAACGAAAAGACAGATGCTCGAAAAGAAATGGAATTGTTTAAAATCAAGATTAATGAATGTTACCTGGTTTCAAAAAAAATCAAAGGAAAGAAGTCCGGGGAAGGGAGTAAGTAATTAAGAGGCAGAAAATACATACGTAAGTATGAAAATCATTAGAAAAGATTAAAGAATGCTGATGGTAAGATAACAAAAGCATGCAAAGCTACACGAATGCAAGCTAAATTCAGCAATACATTAAAATTGTGGTAAGTTCTGTAACATAAATGAAGAAATATGCTTAGGAAATTTGCCTGTTCTTTCAACCATTTTGCTCATACCAAAACCAGCTCTTCTAGCCTCATTTGTCCTGCAAATTTGAATCCTATTTATCACAATATTATCTTTTCCCCACATACTGTGACTATAAATAGTGCTCAGCACCTTCTCTTCCTCTAACCAAAAGATACATACTACCTTTTCCTTACAGAAATCAGACATGTTCTCAGATCTGTACTTTTTGATAAAAAGCATATCTGTTTCTTCTGTCTACCCTAACCTCCTCTGACAGATGCAGGAGAACCATTTTTATTTAACAGTTCTATTAACAGAATTGTCATCATCCTGCTCCGTATGTTGTTAACAAAAAGAGGTAAGTATCTTTAGGACACCTTGCTTCATAACCCATCTCCGTCATGTACATGAGCTATATCATAGTTATCAAGTGGATAGGACCTCCTAAGTCTTTACATTCACATTCTTGCTGACATCACTTGCAAAATGAATCAGTATTGGAAAAATGATGTGAAAAGGCTGAAGGCAAAGCAAACTGGCTAATAAGTCCACTCAGAAAACTACTTCTATTTTAAAGTACTCTTCATGAACATTCCCCTACCTGTCTCGAAACAGTAACCTATTAATTGAAACCCTAACATTTACTATTTCACGAAAGCATCCAAAAGTGAGTGTTTTGGTGTTGCTTATATTTTTATATCACAGCACAAAAGTCTCTTAGCTAAATTTTGCTATTCATTTGTAGCCTTTCACTAAAGGTCACGTGAGAAATTTCACATCCATAAAAACATTCTGCTTTAACACATAAATCCTGCTGTAAAGCTAACCTAGTATCCAGGGAATTAATTCAAATGCATACATCTTTCTCCCAGAAAAGAACCTTACTATGGCCAAATTCATTTGCATTGGGAACAGAAGATAGGTCTCCAACAGTAAAAGTCTGTGACGCTAAAATCTTCATTAAATTCTCTTAAGTACGAGTTTCTTTAAAAAAAAATAGAAACAGAGATTTTAAATAAATGAAATCTGGGACAACACAACCTCTCTGCTACATTCAAGTCTAAATTGATGTTACACCCATGAAAGAGAGGTTACACTGAAACTTGTGACAAACTTGACTACAGTGATACAAGTGTTGTTTCTCTAATAAGCTTAACAGATTAAAATTTAGCCATTTAAGTCTGATTGACCAACCTGTTATAAAGACTTGTGACCTTGTACCCTACACAAGAGTAAGATTCAAACCTGCTAAAGAAGGTTTTCCATATTGGGGGCAAGTAAAGTATTAGATTCACATTTTCTATCCTCCCTCCTCAACTAAAAGAATTACTTGTTAAAACCCTGGCTTTTTTAGTGGATTCCCTACTTAGGATTTCATTGCTCCTATTTAATCCTTCAGCAAAATTAAATTAAATATTGTTTATGGCATTACAGTAGTTTATATGGCAGACCGCAAGTGTCTCAAACTGCATAGGGCTATAAAAAAACTCCTACATCTGCTTACTCAGCTATTTAAAAATTTATGAAAAAATGGTAGTTCTGTTTTGCTTGCCTCATTATTACTCTTAATTCTTGCTCCATATAAATCTATGCAGTGTTTGAACCGCTGTAACTACTCATAGGGTGCAAGTTCACTAGAACAAATCAGATAACCCACACCATTCACTGCTGTGGGTGGAGCAACACTGATGCCACTTACTTCTTCTAGAGAAGAAACATCTTAAACTTCTTCAAAAGCAACAATGCAGAGGTACAGCTCCATTTGTGCTAGGTGGGTTGAAAAAACTGTATCAATAAAAAAAAATTGTATTGCTAATATGACTATACCAATATAGTCAAAGCATTAAACCTTCCAAATACAGAAAAAGTCTTGGAACAAACAGACGGGTTTACTCACATAAAAGTGGGATTTATACTATTATGTCACACCCACAGGTAAGCCAGCTAAAGGCTTTTAAACAGCAATAAAAGAAAAAATGTCTATTGTCTCCTGTGACAAAAGGTTCAGCAAATTGGATCCATTGCCAAAAATGTGATCACCGAGCTCTCGACAGCCTGCTCCAAACGCTTCGCCACTTTTGGTAGGTTAGGATGAGTCTTCTGTGGCATGAAGCAGTAACTGTACAACAAATGTAGAGGAATACAAAACAACTTCAGCAACAGGTTAAGGAGACAACACTGGTCTAAATGGCATCTTTTTACAGCGCGGGTCAAAAAGAAGGAACAAAGTAAGGTTAGAGAGTACATCTAAAAAAGCCGTATCAGCGCTCTGAGAGGCGAAAGAAATGATGCAACAATCTTCCCAGACATGAACACATCTTTCAAATTACCAGTAGGTCAGCAAAGGGAAAGAAAAAGTGATTTATCAGAAATTAATCTGGAAGGACAGGGGAAGATACCCTCTGTACTCATCTTCAGTAGCAGGAGATGGGGCGGGGGGAATTCCTATCTTCTTTTCCTATCAATTGTGGAGGCAGAAGAAAAGGTAAGTAAGAGTCTTCCCTCTCCTCAAAATTTAACTAATGTAAAAGTATGGTTCTACAAATTGCAAAATGTAGAACAAAACTATTTTACAACTAATTTATTATTGGAATTGCTTTGTTGTCAAATAAACATTTGGTAGTTTCAATCATGAACAGTTTTCGTTAATGACTTTAAAATGAATAGTGTATTTTAATGAGTAGAAAGGCAAAAATTAAGATCAGGGTGTACCAACAGCAGAAGGTAATTCACATATCTTCAACCTCATCTAAAATGTTATCTCTTCCCCCACCAAGCACACAAATCTTCGTTTTAGAAAGTTATGAATAAAAAAGCAAAATAAGCAGAACCCAACAGTAGAATTTATAAAGCCAAGTTTCTAGAAACAACCACCCACCAAGCCACCTAGCTCAGGAAAAGAAATGCTAAACTCCCTTTATACGACCACCAGGAATCCAACGTAATCGTCTCTGTAATGTCAGAGCCTTTCTTTCTGTTTCACAGGGTGATTAGATTTTAGTAATCTACAAGATTTTACTCTAAAAATTAAGCTTATTTATTTAATAATGCAAGCAGAAAAGAAACTTTTTTCCCCGATTTACTTTTACCTCATGTATCTGATCAGAGCCTCCCAGCCTAAGATGATCCACAATTGTTCAGGCAACGCTTGTATCCGCTCAGTTAAGTTGTGAAGGCTTTAGTTCCAAAGATTTTTTCTTTTGCCAAGTTTAAAAATTAAGCGTATCTAAAAATCCTTTCTTCTAATTGCTCAACTGTTATTTCCCCAGTTTTTGTGGAGCGGGGAGGAGACTTCACTACTTCATTATTTCACTTCCTCACAGAAACTGCCTGAGAAAAGAACATTTTAATTTCCTCCTGTAAAAAACAGAAAACATGGACTTCTAACATATATTTGAAGACTTCTTTATTAGCTCATAAAGAAACAAAGGCAAAACCAGCACAACAGATCTGTCTTTTCAGATAAGTGAATACTAATAAGTGTTAAAAAACAACAAAAAAAACCAAAACCAAACCAAACCACCACTCCTTCTCCTTTCCTATTTGCAAAGCCGCATCGAACACCACAAAAAAAGCCAGCAGAGCAGTCAGAGACGAGAAGAGCTGTACTGGTGATCCATCGCGGTGCTGGCGGTGGTGCCTAGTAAGGACAGGCTTACGCCAATAAATACGAGTTTTAATAACAACCTGTTGTATTCAAGAGGTACACGCTGACACAACTTTGTGATGCTGATCTGGCCATCGAGCGATTTGCCAGCGTAGCTTCACGTGTAAGGCACCGCAAGCTGTGACAACGGCTCAGCAATCAGGTCAGCAGAGCCGCAGCAGCTTTGGGTGACAGGTCCTTGGCGTAAAGGCACCGACTGCCACCATTCCCTGTCAGTCAAACATCACAAACACAACAGCAAGTCACTCCTGCGGTCCTGCAGTTGAGAAAAATATGCCAGGACAGAGCAATCAGTGTTGTAAAAAATGGTTTAGGCTTGAAAATAACATTTTTGATGACTTTCAAAAACACCCCCAAAACCACTGCTTTCAAGATACTATAGATTAAAATTATAATCACATCAGTAACATCTTTTGAATTGCATGCTCTTTTCCACCCTAGGATCACCAGACTCTACACGAACTGAAGTGCTGGGAGCAAGGTGCCACACTGACATGGGTACTGCCTGCCACCAAACTGCACCATCCTGTTACGCCTCAAAAAAACCAACAAACCCAACAAAACCCCAAAAACCCAAATGAAAACAAAACCAAACCAAACCCGAACAAAACATCCCCAGGAATCAGTGGTCCCCTGATTACAAATGGGGCACAGGCTGGAGGATAAAAACCCTCTGAACACTGTGAGGGGGCGAGCACAAACCCAAGCCCCCAAGCAGACCATCTCCAGGCCCCCAGGGAACCATCTCCCCCAAGCACAACTTGCCAACCAACAGAGAAACCACAAATGGCTTTTTCCACAGCCAGTCTCATCTGAATTAAGCATGGCACTTTCCCCAGCATTCCCAAGACCCCAAAGTGTACCCCGCAATCCGGCAAATCATCCCTGCACAAACACGGAGTGGAAGAACAGACCTGAAAAAACGGCAAGTGAAATGGCAAGTGACAAACACAGATTTACTAAACTAATGGATACAAACAAACAAAAAAAATATTTTGGACATGTAAGACTTTCTTCAGTCATCTTCGTACAACAGATTCCTCCTCACCGGATAGTGTCAGATGTTGCAGAAAACTGTTTAAAAGGCAAGAGGAGATGAGTTTCGTACCTGTCCATTGAAATCCCCCAGCACATGGAAATTTAGAAGCACAAAAGAAGTTAAGAGTTAAGATTTTCGTGATAAAATTTGAACTGACCAGCACAGCTTACATCACTCAAACTTTTACTTGTTGTTTTGGCAGGAAAACACAACAAAACTCCTTTTCTTTTGAAGACCGGGCAATGCTGGAGGGGCATGCCTTCATTGCAAGTATTTTTGTTTCTTCCTAGGTCAACTAAACCAGAGCCCATGTCCAGAGGTAACCACACAGCAAAACACAGCAGAAAGCACCTTGGGATAGATGACACGTTTATTCCCGAGCGATCCAACAGATTTCACAGCACTGAAGTCACTACGAATGCACTGCTAATGTAACTGTATTCTTACAACACACCCAGAATATATTAGCCAGTATACAACTCCTACGTCTGAGTCAGTCTGGACTGCCAGGTGCTCAGGACCTAAGACCTTGTACATTGTCTCCATCCAGCTCATTTGGCTAGAAATATCCAAACAAATCACAGGACAGGATTAAAAGTGGTTTTAATTTAAACTGACATTTTCTTACAAGAGATAAACTCTTTGGTATTTTCTAAGTATACAGCGTGGTTTCACCAACAAAAAGATTTATTTTACACTACTCCTACAGAAACCATACTGATGTTTATTTCCACTGTTCTCTCACTCTGCATACATTTAATCCGCAAACTGTGTGATGAATTATGTTCTCGGTTCCACCATTCAGTCTGGCAAGAGTATTTTGTGGCTGCTTTAAAAAAAAAAAAAACAAGCCAGCCCATAATTTAGAAATAATAAGGCAACTGAGAATGGTATTTGTCCTACCGATTTTCCCACTAACTCACTCACAATTAACAAGAAAAGACACAGCTTGAATTTCAGACCACAGGCTTACTTTGCAAACCTGGCACTTAAGGAAAACCCATGTTCTAGACTTTAATTGTAACTGAGTTTTCTAACATTATAATTGGGATAAGAAATAGAACACCTAAACACATACAGATTTTATAAACTAACTTTTCAGACTGGAATCGCACTTCAGAGGACTTAGAACAAAAAAGGCCACTATTATACTGATGCATAATGTAATCACTGCTATTCCCAACACACACACCTTTTAGTTTCAGTGTAAAGTATAGAATTATCACATTTAGTCTTATTTCCACCTAAAGTAGTAACTGAGACCAAAGCCAGAAAACCCTATAGTTTTTGTGACCGTGATGCTTTTATTCTTCCCTCTGATCTTACCTAACACCAGAGCATGACAGATGTCTTCAGTCTGCCTGTATACATGACATGATGCTGTCAATGCAATGTTAAACCAGTGTTATTCTTACAGATATTCCCCAAACCAAGAGTATGTGTTCCTGAAGACCCTTAACAGGGAGAGAATTAGTTGCAAATTAGCACCTTTTTTCATTTACGGTTATTTTTAAATAATATTTTATACATCGACACACTTAAACAGCCTCAAAACAGCAAGGAAGGAAGAGTGAAAGTCATCAGAGCAAGCTAATTTTTAACATGCAAGAGGGACTAACTGGGCTTTAGACAAAAGACATCAACACAACAAGTCACTGGAAGAAACGTGGTTTTAAGATAAGATGCAGGCAACTGGATGTGCATTACAGGAAAACTACAGAAGACACCAGGTTTTCATCATCCAAGATATTTCATCCAACATATACTCCATTTCAGGACCAGTAGTGAAAAATAAAGTCATGTTGATTGTTGTCCCTGTTACCCAAACTGTTCAGTGAAATAGTGAGGCACGCTTGGGAAATTATAACTATGCACCTCTCAAACACCTTTTGATTAACTCTGCCTGCTTTTCCTAAGTTAATTCTGTATAGCAAATGTTGTGCCAAAGCAATTTTCAAAAGTGCAACAAGAATGAAGTGAGCGAGTGTGGAAATCAGGAACTTTGTAGGAAAAGAAAGGAAGAGTGAGACAGTTATTAAGGAATATAAATATTTTCACTACTTACTGTCCAGTCAAAATATTTCTATTCAATATGCATTTATTTTGCTCTGTGATAAAAATGCCCTACTCAAAGCAAGAACGTTATTTCCCAACATTAATGTTATGGCCTTCAAAAGAATGATGGACTTACTAGTGATTTGTCAAACCAAACCTCAACAATGATAAAATAAATTTTCTAAAGAAAAGACATGGTTCACAACCTATTTTTCTTTCACCGCTCAGACCAGAATAACTCCTCAAGACACATATCAGAATCATACACATGTAGAGAAGCAGCGTCCCTGTACGACAGTGTTAGTTATTAGATGGAAAATACTCCTAAAATTCACAAAGAACAGCAACTCAGAATCAGCCTGGAACTTAAATCAATTCACTGCTCTGAACAGTAACTGAATCCATTTTTTTAACTCAATTTAGAACAGGAAATATGTCTGGTTATAGCTTCTGAGAAAACAGGTCACCTCAGATTTCAATGGATTTCAAAGGAGGTACCAAACAATTTTGTGATCCCTTCCTTCCTCCTCAAGGAGCAGCAGGCGAGAAGATGCCAGCGAGGTGCTGGGAAGAGGGGAGGATTTAGGACCAGTAAAAGCTAGACCATCTGGGCAAGAAGGAAAAGAAGCAGGCACCTCCTCCCACTGAGGTCCCACCAACCGTCTCACCCTCTTCCAGAGCTCGCAGTACACAGCTGGGTTCCCTGCCCGAAACATCACGTAGACCAAGTCAGTTGAGGTGTATCGGATCAGTTCAACTGTTTTGGATCAAAGCTGTTATCAGTCTGACCTGAAACTGTATCAGGATAACTCCAGTCCCTGACCGACCTGAACTAGAGCAGAACTTAAACAAAACCAAACCAAAACAAAAAAAGCACTGCTTCAATTCCCCGTGCAGATACCAAATGATTTTACGGGGATCTCGTATGCCCTTTGTAACACTCATTAATTTTATTCCCCTTCTACCCGCTGTTACCACAGCATCACGTGTCTCCCAAAGACACACTGCCACGCTCCAGTATCTGAACAAGATCTTAACACATCCCGTTGTGGCTGCCGACTCCCCTTTTCGTACTTCTAAATATCAGAAGCAAGACCACCAACTTTCATGCTGACATCATGACTACAGAGAAGAAAAATTAAGATGTTTCTTAACCTATTTTTTAAAACTGTCCCTTAATTGCATACCATCCAGAAACGCTAGATGCAACCTGAAACTATAAATACCTCACTTGATGCAACCTAGTCTTGGTAGAATGAATCTCCTGCACCTGGCATATTCAAGAGCATTGCAGACACTGTCACCAGTAGTGACTGCCCACAAAAACGTTTGGAGTTCGGCTCCCAAGTCCCCCTCCTCTCTACAAGCAGCTTTAAACCTAATTATGTTTCTCCAGTAAGTGTACCCAAATCCTCATGCCATGAGAAGCAGATCCATAAGGAAAATTCTCTAATGACTGATTCCAGGCAAAGGCCCACATTACACACCATGCACTGGAACTGGGATGCAAAATTACAAACTATTTCTGAGCAAAGCCAAAATTGCTAAGGTATTACCATCACAGTAACAGAAAATCCTGTTAAGACATAAAATATATAATGACAGGTGGAAAGGAAAATAGTGTTTTCATTTGAAATACAGCCAAAAATTTAAAGACCTAAAAGGGGAAAAGCAAGCAGAAAACCTATGTGAGTTTCTACTTTGTGTAACTGCGTAATTGGCTACTGTAATGCCATCAGTCAATTTTGGGCTTTTCCTATCCACGCTGCAAAATACTATCAACCTATAGGTCCTATACATTCACTTTTTCTACAGATTGTTCTGTAAAGCCACAAACATTCCAGAATCCCCGCCACTGCCACCTAACACAGCTTTAGTAAGACACAGATGAAACCAAGGACGGACTGTGAAGTCCCGTGTGACAAAAGCAAAAGTAGGATGGTGTAAGTCAGTGTTCCTAGAGCAAGCGGCTAAAAAACGGTTCCTGACAGATACAGAAATGTGTATCCTCAGAGGGAAGAGGAAGCCCAGAAGGCAGGCGGGGGGAAGCATGGGGTGCTGGCTGGACCTCCGGTTTGCACTCTTCTATCAACTCCTCCCCACTGGTATGAGATACTGCCCATCGTTGCAACCAGATCTACAGAACTATTTCCTTGCATCATTCATCTGTCAAAAGCCATGAGACCACCACAAAAATACCAGTTAATGAAAGCATACTTATATCACGTCATGGAGGGGGGGAAAAAACAAAAAAAAAAGAAAAAAAAAGATTCATTAGTGGTGCTTTGAAAAGAGGAAAAGAGGTAACTCATTGTCACGGGGTTTTTTGTTTGCTCAACTATCCACCCAACAAAGTTTAGATCATGGTACCAAAGTATATTAAAGAGAAAAAAAAATAAACCCCACAATCTTTCATTGCAAAACCCACTTCTCGTTACAAAACCCTGGAGCAGACGAGAGAGGAGATAGCAGCTGCTAATGTAAGTTCCCTTGGGCCTAGAAGAGTGGTTCTGTTTGCACGGGAGCTACCGTACCGCTCTGCACCACACGTCTTCAGTTTTCTTCTACCAATGCACGCACAAGAGGATAAAAACTTGCACCCAGAAGAAAAATGTACTGAAATTTTACAGTTGGCCCTACAACATGCTGGCCCTGAAAGTGTTTCAGCATTACTGAAGAAGGCAGAAGAGGACTTTAAAAAGGCACATTTTAGTGCAATGCAGATACAAGGCGAGAGCAATTAGGAGAGGTTGCCAGGACCTAAGAAATTTGAACATATGCTAAAGCAATCTTCTTCACATTCTCCCAAGAAAAACCTACACATCAACAATGCACTAAAAATCCCACAGTCTAACAGCAATAATTATTATTATTTAGCTATTCTACACACACAAAGAAATTGTTACCTTTTTTGGTAGCTACTATCACTCCATTAGAAATATTTAAACCATCTTTCGTTCTGGAATGCGGTTCTTTTATATCAGTTTACACTGCCTGAAATAGGAAACAAAGCGCCTCCGAAGCTAAAACACGTACTTTCTAACAACTGTGCTATGTATGTCTCTATTGATTAAGAAAATACTTCAACTGAACTTCTAAGTAAATTTAAAGGTACACCACCATTCAAACTCCTGTCTTTCAAGATCAAAAGCAGACACTGGTTAACCAGCCAGCATCAATACACAGTAGCTGACATAGTAACAAAACCTTAAGAATAAAAAAAATATATGAAAACAATGGTAAGAATTCCCAAACAGCTCTTGAGAGGTTATAAGCATTGGCAATCTGCTGACAGCACACGCTGACCAGGTGGCCAAGATCGCTCCTCAACTTCCTCTTCATCCTCCAAGTCTTTTCTTTTGCAAATGTCATCAGTCACCAAATCATCCTGAACGTGTGGAAGAGCTTTGATGGCCAAAACAGGTAGCTAGAGAGTTAAAATACCCAAAAAATGTTTACATGGACACTTCTAAAACAATATTGCTTAATTCAAATTACTTCAATTACTGGAGCACAAGGACAACAACCTTTTCATGTTTAAAAAACCCAACAGTGCAACACTTTGCTTTGGATCTCAGCTTTAGCCATGTTCCTCGTCCCTCTGTATTTTGCCATCACCCACCCGTCTCGCGGCACAGGTGGCCACACCACTATTTCCTGAGAGCGTGGACTGGCCCACAGCAGCACTCTGTGCCATCTGCTTACAAGTTGGGGGTCACCTCACGGAAACCATGCGACTCGCCAAACTCCACACGCTCACTCCTCAAAAATGTCGTTTCCTGAGGCTAGTAGGGAGCGGCCGAAGAGCCACATCTTCCCAGGCAGAGGCAATCCCTCTCTAGCGCTGCTTCGTTCTCTACCCAGGCAGGTAAACCTGAAGGAGAAGAGAGGCCGTGAGCGGAGCTGCGGCACAGCCCTCAGCTAGAACTGCGAGCGGCAAAGCCAGACAAAAAGGACTTGCACAGCTTGAGATCAAACCGTGAAGGAATCAGTTAGCGTATTAAAATTACCTTAAATTAATCCCCATGCTTGTGTGTTCGATGAAAGAGCAGTGAAAATGCTGGCAGATGCCATTTTGCACTCTCTAGGGAGGACGCTGGAGCGCTCAGTCCTATCTATAAGCTTTGCAGAAAAGTTTGGTCAATCCCTTCCCTTCCTAAACATACTGAAAGGATATTTTGATCCTGTTATTAACATTAATGATACTTAAAAAAAAAGAGAAAACACTGGCAAATCGATCAAAAGAGGGAAATACAGCAACTATCATAGGCCAGTTACAGCACTGTCATAAGTCAAGTCATTCAACGGACAGACAGGATTTGCAGAAACCACCTCCCAGTCTTAAAGTGTGCCCGCTTTCCCAGGGAGGATATTCCGGTAACTGAATTCATAAATTTAAAACTAACTAACTAAGAGTTATATCGGCAACTTCTACATTTAACCTAAAACATGATTTCTCAAGTAATCCAGTTAGGCCTCCATTAGCATTCACTATCAAAATGCTTAAACACAGACAAAAATCCTTCTTGAAGCTCACAAAGAGAAGAAATACGATGATTAAGAGCATCGTGGCTGACAACTACCATCTCCCTAACAACAAAACCTGCAAATTAGGTCAAAAGTCTCAAAATCAGCATTCATACCGTTAGGTTCCTAAGTCATATCCTCACACCACTCCATTTTTTTCTGAAGGATGGAGATCCCAACACCACCACAGACGTGACTGATGCCTTCATACGGTGGAATAAGAAAAGCTTGTCCGTATCACGGCTGTATTTCGACCCCTGCTCTGAAGATCCGCTGCAAAACAAGTCTCTGGCGGGCTCCAACCACCTTGGGTAACTCCACAACCGAAGTCCGGTCGGTGACTGTGCCACCTCAGCCACAAACCACCTCACCCTACTGCAACCACACGGCACGGGAGCTACCAGCTGACCACTGAGGAAAGACTGAACGAGCGTTTATACTTCTTGGGAATGATCAACACAGATACAAGGTCTACTTTACGAGACGAAACATACTACAAAAACACTGCTTTTTTTGGACAGTCACTGATAAAAGATGGTTAAATATAGCACACAGCTACCCTGTGAAGTCAGGAAATCTCTCCTTTGGTTTCACCAGCACTTTGAACCTACAGCCTGCAAATTATCAATACAATACATCAAAAATTTAGGAGGAAAATGACGACGTTGCAGCATCTCCCCTTTCATTTAAATGTCGTGGGTAATCACTAAGACGAAATAAAGCAGGGAGGGAAAGAAGCTTTTACTCATGCTTATAAAAAGCTGTTTGACTGAAAAATCTCATCTCCAAACTCGGGGTTATCCACAAAGCAGATTCTGCGTGGCCAGCATCATGACAAGTTTCTCCAAAGTCCTCAGAGCACCACGAGAAAACCCCAGGAAGCTGCTCAATAAAAATGAACTTCTTTTCATCCTACACTCTATATATTAAAGTCAATTTCTCTTCCACTCCAGCTTTTGCTTCCCCTCTTTTCTCCCTCCCAGAGCACAACCTACTTGAATTATCAGAGCTAATTCATTAATGCAAATGAATCTGGCATCTATTTCTCGGGATCTCTTAGTCAGATTAGCACTCTATCATTTTCTATCAAAAGCAAACAAAAATGCAAACACTGATCCCAAGCAGCCTGAAACCAACAGATGCCTTAGAACTTGAAAATGCCTCTACTGAAATTGTGGTCAAAAGAATAAATTCCACTTAAAGGGGGCTGCTACGACTCAAGAATTTTAATAGGTACAATCCTGACGCATTTCAGAAGGAAATCCTTTCAGATTTGAATACTTTTGATAGCTTACTTTACCCAAGGAAATGGGTGAAACACCACCCGTCAGCCTCTGGGTGAACGCGGCCTGCAAGTTTTTGCTTCAACAGCAGCAAACCAATACACTACTTAAGCACATATATAACATTTCCATTTCCTTAAGATAAGCTAGCACGAGGACATTAGGCAGACATCAGCTAAGAGAATTACATTATTTCATACTGCTGTAAGATGATGTACCAAATTTATGACTTTTTTTTTAAGCTTTACCACAGGAAGGAGAACATTAAGCATACACAGCTCTACAGCAACGTCTCACAGCACAGCAAAAATTAACACCCCAACAAAAGCGAACCTAAAAAAGATAAAAACGTTTGGCTTTCCTTTCTGTGTCATACGGCGACGGTCAGGCACAGATGGCTTTCACCTTGCTCTCCAAGGGAGAAACGGCTCCATCAGTGCAACGTACTCCGGTAATAAAGTGTCGCTACGTGTGTAACAGCAAGATATCGATAAAGCATAAAAGCAAGAGCGCGGCGTTAGGACTGAATTCGCTGTCTCCGTTTCGTCCAGTTGCATTCCGTATCACCAGAATTACCTGACCGGAATTCTTAATTTGAGAACCAGAAGACACTGCACAAATAAATAAAATTATGCTGCCTTTGCAAGTTTCTCATTACATCGGCTGGATTTACTTCCCGTTGCTAATACGTCATTCATTAAGCACATAACAACCTAGGCAGTTACAAATTATTTTTCTAAAAATGAAGCAGAACAACGTAAGAAAGGGGAAGAAAAAAACCATCCCAGATCCCTCCAGCGAAAAACCAGTCACGGTGAATCACAGCTGGCACGTAACACCGATGACTTTCATTTAGAATTCACCTTTCCAGGCCTTTTGTTTTGTGGTTTGGGTTGGTTTGTTTTTTTTCCCCTCAATCCTCACAGCTCCGAGGCAGAGGACGCGGGGCCCTAAACCGCCACGGAGGAACGCGCATGTGGGTGGAAGGGGGGGA
>NW_009622562.1:0-4666 GCF_000690535.1 Cariama cristata
GGGCGGGGGATTGGGGCCCCAGCCCAGCGGGGACAAAGCAGTTTCTCCCAAGCAGGGTTTTTGGAGGTGTGGAGATGGCTTGATCCGAATCCTAGGCTTTGGGGATGGGTCGAACCCTGCTCTCCCTTCCCGAGTGGCCCAGAGCATCGTCCCCAGCCTGGTACAGCATGGTTGGCTGGGCAGCTGGGAGTTGCGGTGATCTGGAAGGAGCTCCCTGCTCTTTGGAAAGGGAGATCCTGAAAAACGCCTCTCAGAGGGACCTAAAATGGGCTGCATTGGCTTTCCTCACTTGCTGTTTTGCAAGTGCCAGGGGCTGGGGCTGTGCATCGGCAGGCAGAGACCACCCCCGACCCCCAAACTCTGTCCTTTAACCTCTAAATCCCATCTCAAGGAGGAGCATTAGCTTGTCCTCCTGCCTCGCGAGCTCACACCCCAGTCCGCCTCGAGGAGAAGAGGGTGGCAATTTAAAAATGGCCCAATGAGCCGTCTCTAACCCAGGGTGGGATTTGGGGAAGGAGCTAAGGATGGGCTGCCTTGGCAGGGCTCTGTTGCCTTGGCTCCGGCAGCGTGATGGGTCGGCTCAGCCCGGTGGGGACACGGAGACAGGTTCCCGTGAGGATGGCATCCCTGGCTGAGACTGGAGCCTTCCCGGTTTCCAGTGGTAACAGCCAAACCTTTGCTCCTGGAAGAGGGCCTATAACACAGCCCACGGCAGTGAAGCCTCTTAAAAACTGGTCTCATTGCAGTTGTGTTAATTATTAATAGGATGTGGGGAAGAAAACACTGGAAAACCCCAACTGTTTGAGGCAAGCTGCCACTTCATCTGCATCCAGCAGCGTGGGCCTGGCTTTCCCCTGACCCAAGGGGAGATTTGCAGGTGGCTTTTCCAGCGGCTGGTGTCAGTGAGTATGAATGCAGAGGCTCAATCGTCTCTCCAAAAACCACAGCAGTCTGAAACTGAGGAGCTAAAAGAGTTGTGCGGGTCTTAGCTTGGTGTTTAACAAAGATTTCCCCCCCTGAAGGGATGAAGTCCCTTTTGGCGGTGTCTCTGCCCAGCAGGACTGGCAAGATGCCGGAATCGCAGGGTCTGCTGACACGGAGGCACTGGGGATCCCTGTCCCAGCCCAGGGCAACCCCGCAGAGCTGCGTGGGCAGGATGGGAACCCAAGACGTTGCTGGG
Source organism: Cariama cristata (assembly GCF_000690535.1). Lineage (NCBI taxonomy): Eukaryota > Metazoa > Chordata > Aves > Cariamiformes > Cariamidae > Cariama > Cariama cristata. The sequence goes on from NW_009622562.1 coordinate 1,181, forward strand.
ACTGCACTCACGTAGTGAGTCAGAGCTGGGGGATCTCAGCAGGGCAATTTTCTTGAAAAAAAGAGGTAATGGGGAATTTTCACTCAAAAGCCTTGTGCACCTTGAGGATTTCTTTCCCCACATCTGACCGTGGGTACCAGGGATGTCTCTGTGTGGGGAACTGGGAGGTGTTTCCATGGAAACCAGCAGTGTCGCTGCGGGGGGGACCCCACGGCACAGATTTGGGGCCTTCATCAGCGCTGCGGAAGCAGTGCTTAGTGTTGGGAGGCAACAGCCCAGCAAGGGCTCTTGAAGCAGCGGTGTCCTGGCTCTGTGGTGCGCAGCCAGGAGAAACCTTGCTCTGCCCTCGGCCCTCCATGTGGGGAGGAGATCCCAAACCTCAGGGGCAGGCGATGGCCGTAGGTGCCACCAGCCCACTTACCTTCCCACCACCCCCTCCAGCAGCCCCTGCCTCCCCCGGCGCGCTCCTCTCTGCCCTCTCCCTTCTCCTCCTTTCCATTCCCTGTTCCCTTTCTCTCCCTTTCTTCCCCTTGCTCCACCCCCCTCCAGACTCCTCTGTGGGGCATTGATTTTTCCATCCGTCAGCAAAACGCTTGAGGAAAATGAAAGAGCATCTTCGTGATCGATCAGGAGAACTCTTCAGCCTAGGGTCAGGAAGGGTTTGAATCAGCTGCTCCCCTGGCATATAATTACCCCCTCTCTCCCAAGCCGGGGCTTTTCACATGCCTGTGGGAGCAGCTGTCCCACTGCAGGGCCGGAGCATCGCTCAGGAGAACACCTCTGTGTGGAGCATCAATGCTGGGAGAAACTGCCCGTGAATATGGTGGGTTTCGCTATTGCCAGAGCTCGGCTTTGGGCTGGGGTCTGTGTGCTCGCCTTGTGCCGAGCGGTGTGTGCCAAGTGGGTGCGAGCGTGCGCACGCTTCTCCCTCGCCGGCATTGATCGTTCCGCGTGTAGCTAATTCTGTGCAGTGCTTGGCGAGGGTGGGGAGCTTTGAGGCTGCGAGTTTAAAGAAGCTGAAAGAAAACTAAATCCAATAGGAGTTGGGTGCCCAACTCCCTTCTCTCTTTTGAACATCTCATTTGCAGGGAGCATCGTCTGGGGCGTGCTGCACATACAGACCGCGTTGGTAGCAGCCTGGAGATGCCTGTGGAAATGCCAGAGTTTGCCATCTGGTACCACGCTGGCCCCTGAGGTCCCACCGCTCACTGCCCTCCCCCAGAGAGTCAGCAAATAGTTGAGGGAGCTTCTCATTCCGCTGTGGGGTAGCTGCATGCAAATGTTGACTTCTTCATGGCAACCGGTGTGAGTCACGCTGGGAGCTGGAGGGGGACGTTGGCCCCTGTAGCTCTTGCTCTGCTTGTGGACTCGTGCCTGGATCCGATGGGTTGCTTGCATGGAGATGCAGGCACAGTCCTCCCTGCAGCTCTTGCTGGAGCTCTGTCTCTCCTTGGTGGGACATGCTCCCTGCTTTGCATGTGCAAGGTTTCTGGTGCTCACGTGTGTGGTGGTGGGGTTCAGCGGTCGAAGCGTGTTGTGCATGTGGGCTGCTGTGTTGGGTTTTTCCTGACATGGCAGGCAAAATTTATCCTTTGGGTTTGTCTGAAAGAGAGAGCCCCCCAGCTTGCTTCCCCACCAGCATGGGAGGACACCAGCCCCAGAGCCAACACCAGGCATCCCAGCACATCACGGAGCTGATAGGTTCGGTGTCGCCCATCTCTAGAGACTCTTTGGCTCCCCACTCCTAAATTCCCTTTATTTCCCATAGATATTGGTCAACCTGTTTCCTGAGCTAGATGCGGGGCTTTCAGACCTGGGGGTGCACAACACATGGCTGGTTGGAGCTTGTGGGACCATGTGGAGGTCCCAGAACAGCTTCCCATGGTGGGTTGTGCATCTCAGCTAACACCTCTCCCTGGGCAGATAGATGCAGGATGAAAGCATCCCCTTGAGAGCGATAAGGAACAGTAAGAGAGCGAGGGGGCAATGAAAGCCAACGCTCTGCTCCCTTATCCCTCCTGGCTTCTGGCCCTGGAGAACCTGGCTGTGGGTTGCATCTCCACCAGTGTTTGCAGCCCTTCACCCCATGGTCTGCAGAAGACCTGGTGGCTGGTTGTCACCCCATGTTGTGCCACTGTTACGTGGGAGCTCACACCCATTTGATTCCCCTTGTATTTCCACACTGGCCTGGGAACGAGTACACATGGAAAGAGAAGAGGACAAAAAAAGCAGTGGCAGGATGAGAAATCAGAGCAACACATTCCTGGTCCCACCACAACCAGTTCTGACCAGCCAGACCAGAGCGCTGCAGGAGAAGGACAATGCAAAGGCTCTGGCTTTCTCCCTCCAAACCAGCAGGCATAGGTTTGCTCCGGCACGGCTACGTTGCAGATGTGCTGATAGCAGCTAGCTGAGTGCTGACGCTGCTGTGGAGGAGCTGGCTGTGGAGCTGTAGGTAAGGCTGAACTGAGTTTATCTGCTCCCACAGATAATGTCTTCTGCTGAAAGCAGCTGAAACAGCTACATCCTGGGTTTGTTGGAAAGTTTCTCTTACAACATGTAATGAGAGCTTGTCCCATGTCCCTGATAAAGCCTTGACCTAAAGGCCCATCTGGGCAGGGTCGTTCCCCGGTAGGATTTGGCATCAGTCTGACAGTTGGGGGAACTTTGCTTAACCTGTGAGCGTTGCATCCCAATATAAATGTGGATATAACCCAGTTTCCTTGAATCTGTTTTGCTCCATTGATAGCAAGGGAGAGAGGCTGATTTGTGCAGGTGGGTAATATGGGATCTTCCTGTTATTCCTTGCAAACAGAGTGCTTTGGTGAGTTGTCACTGGGTAATGTCACTGCTGGGTTCAGGGCAGGCAATGGGGACAGGGAGGACTCCTGGCATCTCTTCATTGCTCTGCCATCTTCATGCTGACCACCCTTGGTCATGTCCCTTGGTCTTCCTGCTGCCTCCTTGCTCCCAGGTCTGTAAAACCAAGATAAAATACTATCTGACTTGCTGGGGAGCTTGCAGCCCAATTAAGAAGTGCATGCTAATTAAAGCAGGCTCCTCCGTTCCTGTTGATATCCCATACCCATCGGTGGGGCCCTGGAAAGCTCTGGGATGCGGGAGTGTGAAGTTGTGGCAGAGACAAAACAATATGCTGAACAGAAAGTAGATCCGTGTGTTAATCTGGGAAAAGGAGTGTGAAAATAGCTGCAAATCCTTCACGACTTTGTTGTAATTTCTCCCAGATAGGATGCGGGCAGGAAAAATGCCTGCTTCACGCTCCAGCCTCCCTGGCTCCCGGGTCGTTACTGAGCTAAACCTGAGGCTGATGCGAGAGGAAACCCTGTCCAGTCGCTGGGCTTCACATGTGGCTGCTGGGAATGTGGGGGGAAAGGGTTAATGACTGCAATGCGTGGAGGCGGCTGGGGCCCCAATGGCTCGAGGGTCAGCCAGGTCTGCTCCATCGGCGGGTTCCCGGGTGGCTGA
>NW_009622562.1:4676-5964 GCF_000690535.1 Cariama cristata
GGGAGGATGCCCCGGTGGGTACGGTTGAGCGGTGCCTCTGACAGCAGCATGCTTCCATCGGGCGGGCGACTGTGGAGTGCAGAAAGCCGGGCCCTGCCCAGCTGCCCAGCTGCCTTTCTGCTAATGCTTATCTAATTAAACAGCAACCTGGAGTGGCTGACACCAGGGCAGCGGGAGAGCTGAGGTTTTCATTCAATAGGTTCCCATCTCCAGCTCAGGAACCAGAAGAAAAACCCTTTTCATATTGTTAGATCAATACGCAGGTGGTGTTCCGCCTCCCTTCCCCTTCACCTTCTCCCGCTCTCCTTTCTCCTCCTGGGCCAGGGATGCTTTTCAAAGCCAGAGCAGGGCTGGGATCTCTACTCGGTGGATTTTGCACCTCATCCCCCATCCTTGCTGCTGTGCATGCCACACACATGCTGAACAGCTGAGAGGTGCCGGGAACGGCGATTGCTGGGACCATGATCTCAGCAGGTATCTGAGAAAGCAAGTCTTGGCTTCAAACTGGGGCATGGTCCCTCCTTCAGGGAGGGTTTTCAATCAGTAATATCTCTGAAGAGTCATTGTCTCTTTGCTGAAACAATTGGCAAAGCTACAGGACTGTGAACGTCGGCAGGATTTGACCAGCGACTTTAGTACTGCTTGCTTAGGTACAGGCAAAGGTTAACGAGAAGCAACATTTGATTTTGCTGTGCATCTTTGGTTCTCTGGAAGGAGATGTTCTTCCTGGTGCTTCAGCTGTTGTAAATGCATTCTTCTTACTAAGGTGTCTTCTGAACATTAGCTCCAGCCTGTTGTCAGTGGTGGAGAGATGTTTATGGAGCAGCAGCTGTCTGTCCCCTCCTGCCAGCTCCCGGCGAGGCAGCAGGAGGGGTGACGGCTCCTCTGGGTGCTTGCTGCTGGCAGCAGATTTCGTAGTGCCTGATCCAGGCTCTGGTGTAAGCAGGCAGCTTCAAGCTCCGGTCTTTTCTACCTCATCTCAATGCACCAGGGCAAGAAACCATCATGCAGTGCCCAGCTCGGTGCAATCTCCAACTGCGGTGTTTTTTTTTCACAGTAAGAAAGTTGTACAAATCTTCCCCCAAACGTCAGCCTGTTCAGGCAGCCTGGAAGGGGTCAGGTTCAGCTCTTGTATTGTTTCTCCCAGCAGGAGAGAAATTAATGTCCTATTTCTTCATGCAGAAATGAGGGATTGGAAACAGGCTGAAGGGGAGAGGAGCTGGATGGGTGCCCCAGAGACCTCACTATCTCAAAGGACGGCAGCCCGGTCTTAGGTTACCGTCTCTCT
>NW_009622562.1:5995-8798 GCF_000690535.1 Cariama cristata
TTCCCTTCCCTGGTCCCGCTGTCATTAATATGGAGCTGGGCTGATTTGGTTTATTGTCCATGCTTCTGCACCAGGCTTCAAACACTGCCCAGCAGCGTCGGAGCCCACTGCTGGATCACAAACCATCTTGGGATGCTCCAGCCAAGAGGGAGGTGAGCTCCACACCTGCTAGCAGGGGAGGGCTGTCACAGCCAGATGCAAGCTCTTCCCCTGTGTTTCCCCCCCTTCCCCTTGCCCTAGCCTCAGGCCAAGCAGGGAAAATCCTTCAGCAGGACCCCAGCTAGGGCTGCTGGCTGCTGGCTTTCCATGGCAACGGTCCATCAGGGGGTCAGAGTCGGCAGTGAAAAATTCCGGCCCCTCCTTCCCTCGCCTGGGCTGCCAGTCGCTATTTTGATTGCATTCCTGGGGAGCTGGGCTGCAGATGTGGTCACCTTATCTTGGGAAGGTCTGAGTCAGTTTTTCCCTGCGTGATGCAGCAGGCAGCTGAGGGCTGGAGGGAGGAATAAATAGCTCCTGAGGTATGCCGGGGACGTCTGTCCCTGGGGACAAGGTGATGGGCCAGGAGCCTTCCACTGCCCACGATCCTGGACTTGTGGTGCCCATGTGGCATGGCACATATGTAGGAAATGAGGGAGACGTCTCCACTGAGCAACCTTCATATATCCTTGACATCTTGGCCAAGGGAAAAGGGAGTTGGCCCAGGAGCAACTGTGCTGTGGGCTGGATCCTGCTCCTGGGAAGACCTGAGGAATACGTCCACGGAGGAGGAAGCATGTTCACCCCACCAGTCCGTACCCGGGACATGTGTGCTTGGCACTCCTTGTCACACACTGATGTGTCAGTTCAAGAACTGGTTCCCTCCAGCTTCACACAGGTGTAACTGAGAGCAAGATCTGGCCCCACGGACCAGATACCTTTGTTCACTGACTGTCCCCCGTGCACCGCCGTGAGCAGATCTGCATCCAGTGCTACTAGCAGAGAGCTCAGGGTACAGCACCTTGATGGTGCAACTGCCTGGTGTGAAGGCTGGAGGTGGGACAGTCATTCTGGGTCTGCTGGTTGCTTTACTGAAAGGGAAGCTGCTTTCTTCCCTGCCTTGCAGAGATGATGTCTTCTGATTGCTTTTCTGCTGAAGAAGCTGACTCCTGGATGCTTCACCATGGAGATGTGATGTCTCCGTGCCTAGCAAAGCTGTCGAGGAAGGGTGAAGCCCTGGTGATGGGTCCAGGTTTCATGCTGTAAGCTGAGCTCCTTCTGTAAACCAGGACTCAGCCTGCTCAGAGCCGAGGGAAGGTCTCGTGTAAGGTGCTGTTATCAATCCAAAGCATTAACCCCCACAGAGGTCATGCACTGAATAATCATCAGTCCAACTTAAGAAAAAAAAAAACAAACACATTAAGTGTTAAACACATTGCAAGTTTTCCTTCTGTCAGTGGAAAGCTTTTGCTCAGCTCGCGTTTTCCAACGTTTCCCCAAAGTCTGGCAGCTCAGGGAGCAATTCTGCTTTATTGTCCTTTTTCTTTTGCTTTCTCCAAATGAGAGCAGGGTTTGTCACGCAGACCCCTGGCTCCAGGAGCTGGTGATTAAAGGCTGTCGGGGAAGAAGGATGGGCAGGGAAGACTTTACTGATGGAGGATGCAAAAGGCAGGCCCTGGAGGCAGGCAGGACACCTGGGGATGGCTGGTGATGGTGGTGGCCACCACATCCTCCATGCACCCCTGCTGCAGCGGGACCTCGGGCAGCAGCGCTGGGTCCAGCCCGTGCTGGGCCGGCCGGGCACCACGGGACATCCCAGTGCCATCGGGGCTGGGGTCCGAGCTGGCTTCCAGTCTCTCATCTCGGAGCTGCAGCCGGGAGCCAGGGCTCGAGAGAGGGGTTCTATAGCAACAGATCACTCCCCATCTTGGATGTAAATTAGTTAGGATTTTATTAGTGTGCAGAATTTCAAGAGGCCGGAGCTGGCAAAGAGACCTGACGAATTCGGGACAGGAGTGTGCGAAGGGAGCCTGCCCCGGCACCGTCAGGCAGTGCTGGTTCAGGAGCATCTTTAGGAGTTTGGGCCAAAGCAGGTTTTGGGGTTTTCCGAATTGCCTGAATGCCTGGCTTTTCACCCAGTGACTGCGTGCACCTCTGAAATGGCTCTGGTTTTTCCACATCTCGGGCAGGAGGCTGGAGGTGGGATGCAGAGACAGAGAGGGCTGCAGTGACCCCGGGAGAAGCGGATGGGGTGGGCTGACTTGTCCCAAAGCCTGGGAAAGGGAGTGCTGTGGGGTGACTGCCCTGTGCTCGTTGGTGGATGTGACCCTGATGGAGACAACACCGTGAGGTGTGAAAGCCCAAAGCCCCTCTCGTTCTTGGAAACTCCATTGAGAAGACCAACAGGGACATGTTGATGGTGATGAGTTTGATAATATCTATTAGAAACTCATCTAGCTGCGCTTTGCATTTGCTGGAGCAGCACTTCAGAGCTGCAGGCAGCTGGATCAATGCATAAGATGCTCCTTGTCACAGATCTTGCAATCCAATTTGAAGCACCAGGTAAGGAAGGAGTCCAGCCTCGTGGGGTCCAACGTGGGGCCACCTGGGCCATCAGCTGCCAGAACTGGAGAGCTGCTCTCAGACCCTGGGCTGGGCAGCTCTGAGTCTCCAGGTGGGAGTTTCCATACCCCTTTACCTCCCTTTTGCAAAGTGGTTCCTCAAGAGTGCTACTGGCGTGAGACCATCCTGAGTGACCACAGCTGGTGCAGTGCTGTCTCTAGAGTGTTTTCAATTAAAAGTTTGATGATGGAGCTATGTGGTGGTT
>NW_009622562.1:8809-24632 GCF_000690535.1 Cariama cristata
GGGGGCTACCAGTGATCTTCTGAGCCAAAGAGGTGAGGAACTGGGGCTTTTTGAGAGCCGTGGGTAGGACTGTAGCAGGGGTTCTTGTTTGGTCAAGGGGGCTGCTGGGTGTCTGATCTCCTTGGGCCATGGGGCTACTTTGTCAGTGGGATCATGGCTGGTTCTTAGATGGATCAGCTTCTGCTTAGGCTTCTCCACGGACATCCATATTTTGCTGGAGCTGACTCTGTTTGGAAGAGTGCTCCTGGTTATGAGGGCTGCTCTGTTGGGAACTATCCTCTTTGTATGCTCAAATGTAAGCAAATAAGGAGAGTGATCGTAATGCCAGTTGCTGCCCCCAGATCAAAAGTCTGGTGTAAAACATGTGAAAAATCTTCATTTCCGTGTGGTTTCCAGTGTCTGTGTGGCTAGGAGCCATATTTTCAGAACATGTATTTTCAACTCTTTGCCTCTAACGATGAGGGCTGTGAATTTTCCTTTTTAATGAAAGAAGTTTGGTTTTTCCTTTTTTTTTTTTTTTCTTTTTCCTTCCATAACTTCATGGTTCTGGGATCAGGGGCTTTGTGGAAGTCAAAAGGGTTCACAACACCTTGTGATGGTGCTGTGATATGTGCCAACACTGAGTTATAGTTGGATGGTGATGTGTAAGGTTTATATATGTAGTCTAGATAGAATATAAATGTGCTTGTGAGCAGCACAAAAGAGGGCTGGAAGAGCCCTTGAAATGCTTGAAGTGTGGGGCTGGGCTGCCTGGTTGGCAAGTGTCTACTTGATTTGGAAGGGGAAGAAAAAAAAGCCAGAGTTTTGATGTTTTGGGAGTTTGTCATGGAGCAAAACAAATTACAGAGGAGTGACTGCTGCTCAGCTGGGATGGGTTGTGCTGGGATCAGAAAGGGAGTTTTCCTGCCCCATCCTGTGCAAGTGAGGCTGGCTGCAGATAGACCCAGCTGCAGTCAGTGCTTGGGGGGACCCTCCTGGCCTAATCCATAAATACTGATGTAATTACTGTAAAAACCTGCTCTTCTCTTCCTGCACGGCGTTCATCCTCTGGGCCTAGGTAGCACTTTTTTTGTTGATTTGCCCTCTCCTTCACCCTCTCCCTCCTTTTAATTCCTCAACACACTGTGGAAACATCAATTAATTAATCGAAGTAATAGTTATTATTCAAGAAGTGATCTGCTATCATGGCTTGCACTGGTATGGTGAAAATAACCAGTTCAGGTGCTGAGAAATTTGGGTTATCGGTAGAGCTGGGGCTGTTCTTCCTTCCCTGGCTGCAGCCCCCAGCGCAGGGCATGGTCGATGCTGTTGGGGTCAGCAGGACTCTTCGCCCTGCCCAAAGGCTGTGTTGGCACAGCCGCTGCCTGCTGGAAAGTGCAGCCTCTAAGGCAGGGGTTTGCTTTCAAGATAGATTGGCCTTTTGTAGGGGCCCATGTCCTAAGCATGATGAAAATGCCAAAAGTGCTGATAATGCAACTTGAAACAGATCCACGGGGACTTTGTGCTGGTATCTTGAATGTGATTGTGAGTAGAAAAGGAATTGGGTGATGCATGGGGTAACTGGGCTGTGAACTCTGCAGGTGGGTCAGTGCCGATGTGGGAGGTGCAGTACTGGGCTGAAATGGGGGTGCCGACTGGGGAGGGTGAGCCTTTCCCCTGATTTTGGTGAGGATTTGATTCCTGGGAGGTGCAGGAAGGCAGCACAGGCTGTGTTAGCCAGGACACCAGGGCTCTGGAGACTCTATTTTTGGTGCCCCAAGGTTGAGTTTGGGCTCCAGGGCCTTGGGTGAAGTGACCCCGAGTTGGTTGTGTCTGTCCTGCTTGTGGGACTGAGCAGGAGCACACACCGCACACGAGAGATGCAGTCTGGCTGTGAGCTGAGGAAGACCATCCAGGTCTTCACTATCCTGATGGCTTCCAAAATTGGACTGAGACCTTCCTGGGCTGCAGATCTGGGGGGGGGCTTTGGGTGGGGGGCTGCTCTGCTCAGTGTCTGACAGGGACAACACAAACCTGCTGTGGGAAGTGTGATGACTGCTCAATGCCTGGTGTTAATCAGTGTTTTGGAGGATGGTTGTCCTCAGGAGGACTGGGCTTTGTCTGAATTTGCAGGAGGGGATGTAACAGCTTAGGGACACCCAGGTGCCCTCCCTGGGTTTGGGAGAAGGGGGCCCTGAGCGAGCCCCGGTTCAGAGAACTGACCTTTGCTGAAAGCAGCTAATCGTGTGCTAACCCTCGAGCACATCCTTCAGCTCCATTGAAGAAAATAGACTTTAAGTGCATGCTTGAATTTAAGTGCATGGTTAAGTATGTTCCTGTTCCTGGGCCTCAGATAGGGTAACGATTGCTGTAGAGAAGATGGCCAGATAAATTGGGAGATAGCGTGGCAACACGGCCACGAGCTCATTCCCATCTTGCACAAGGCTGACTTTGGGGATTAGCACTGGGCTGCTTGTTTTGCAGCCCCAGGGATGGGGCTCTGGATCTGTCCTGCCTCTTCGCCATCTTACCAAGTCTTGCTGCATCCTCCTCCTCATCACGGGCTCCATCCTCCCCTTTCTCTGTGCATCAGCCCCTCTCCCCAAGGCTGCTCCATCCCTCCGCTGCCATCCTCTTCTGCCTGCAGAGCAGAAAGCGCGTGGCCCAGATATTTTACTTCACATCAGCACAAAACCCAACCCAGCCCTTTCTGTGAGATGGCTTAGCTGGGCACAGCATGGGCAGAGCCAGCCCTTCAGCTGGGTGGTGGGGGGGACCCCCGGGGTGCCCCTGCCCCTTTCCAGGGTTGCAATTCCCCCTGTGTGGCCATGCATCTGGCTGCTTTGGGCTGGCCGGGAAGCTGGAGCCTGCAATCAGCTCGAAAGGCAGCAACAGCAGCCTCTGCTTTTCCACACATCGGTATTTTTAGCTCTGCTGTGCATTAGCGTGCAGGAGCTCAAACTGCGAAGCCTGGCTGAGGTTTTATCTGTTGTGACAGCCCTTAGGGCTGTAGTCAGACACTCTTGCTTGCTCGTTCCCTTTCTCCTTTTTTCTTTTCTTTCTTTCTTTTTTTTTTTTTTTTTAAAGTTTGCAGCTCGGATCTGCTCTCTCCCTGTGGAGACACAGTGCAGCTGTCAAGACAAGGGACCAAGGGTTGGGAAATAGGGTCCAAAGTGTGGTCTGAGCCCCTTTTCAAGGGAGCTTTATTCAGCTCCTTTCTGTATTTTTCCATTCCTCCTTGCCGCTGCTGTCAGAGCTGGAGTGGTTGGAGCTGATGTTGCAGGATTAGGTGCTGGCTCGCCCCTGCTGCCCTGCCCCAAAGGGTCTCCAAAAAGCCACGCTGGGTGATAGCTACACAATTACTGGGGACAGCAAAACGGAGAGCAAAGGCCAGCCCGGTCCAGCATGCCGGGGCTCGGCAGATCTAGTGCCCTCGCTACTGCTGCTTTTTTCCAAACTCCTCGTGTCCGCACCAGTGGTTTACAGCACAGATGTTGCCCCTTTTGGGGCAGTGTTGGGCTCCAGGTGCCCCAGAGCATCGGGGAGAAATCAAAGTCCCTTGCAAGCCTTGCTGGGTTTCAACACAGAAGGTTTTACTGTGCTTAAACAGTGTGTCTGACCTCCCTCGAGAGAATGGGACTTGTGAATCCACCCTCCACCCTGGCTCTGTACAAACACCCAACACTTTGGTTTGGTTTTTAAGGAGGGTTTTCTTTATCACTTCTCTTCCTGGACCTACCCCTGCCCCCCCCCCCGCGCGCCCCGCCTAGCCATTCTGGAGGTCAGGGACTTTCCTCCAGCCCCCAGAGCACTGCACAAATTTGAAGCATCTCCTTCCCACCTCAGTACCTCTGAAAAATCAGCTGGAAATGGGGTGGCAGAAAGGCAGCCTTGGTGATGCCCTTCAGAAGGATGAGGAATCAAGGTGTTGGCCAGGCTTTGGCTTTCCAGCCTGCTCTGCAACCTGCCTGCCATGCCAGGCTCTGCTTAGGTTAAGTCCAGGCTCAAACAGGAGCAGAAGTTCCCTGAAAACCTCGTGCCCCTGGAATTTATCAAAGATCATGGGGGAAGTTGGGGACAGAGCCAGGAATGGGATCTGGCTTCCTGTCCCACATGTCCAGCCTTCCTCTCTAACCCTTAGTACACGTCATTCCAGCTGGAGCTTCCTGAAATCATGCACCCACGTCTTGGGATGTCCGTGCCAACCCTGATGTCTCCTGAATGGGATCACAGACCCCATGCAGAGAGGGCTGGGTCCTCCTGCTTTTCCTTCATGGGAAGGGCTTCTTTTGGGTGCTTAACCAGAGGTTGTTGAGGAAAATCTATATTTAGGTAAAAAATAATGATCTGGCATTTTCAAGGCATTTAGTGCCTGAGGAGACCACAGCAACACTGCAGCGGTCCCAAGGTGGACAGGGCTGTGTGTCCCCAGACGGAGACGGGTGTGCAAGGATGCTGAGGGGGCCGGAGGGAAGCAGAGAGAGGAGAGATGCTTGTGATGGGTCACAGGCTCCTTTACAGAAGTCTGCCCACACCATGTTTCTTTCTGGAGTTGCATCGTTTACAAGTGCAGCAGGTTTGGCGTGTGGCAGCTCCCACATCTTTGTCCGAGCCGGTGCTGGTGGAGACTAAAAGGCTGCAGCTATGGGTTGGAGGGTGCCAGGAGCACCGGGGGCTGCTGAGAGCCAGCCTTGTCATCCAGTTATCTGGGTATAAACCCAATGGGGAGCCCTGGATGTCTCCCTGGGTCCTCCTGCTTCATTTGCATTGATGAGGCATGGAGGGACATCCCAAAGTTTGTCTGGCAAGCCCACATCTCGGGCAGCTTTTCTAATTAACTGTCCCCCCACTGTGCTTGCTCTGTTCTCCCCCCCAATTCCTCCTTTTCTTTGCTGGCAGCTGCCAATGCGGTGAACCACAGAGACTAACTGCACAGTGTGCCCGGCTCAACCTGCAGCAGGGATCACTGGAAATATCTGGTGTCTTTGCCCTTTTGCAGAGAGCACCCAAGGATGAGGATTTTGCAGCTCAGCTTGTGGTGCAGAGCAGGGTGTGTGGAGCCTCGCTCCGGTGGCATTTTCTTTGTGCAGGTTGTTTGTGTGATGTGTGAGTCCTCGGTAGCAGCCAGAGCGTGGCAGGTACCTTTGCACAGAGCTTTGGTATCCCCCAAACAACCCCTGAGCAGTTTCACAGGGTTGGGCTGCCATCCTCCTCCTCCTCTCCCCCAGCCTCCTGGGGAAATCCCACTCATGGCTCCAGGGGATGGGCGCAGACACTCTGCGTCAGCAAAGAAAAACCTCATACAGTTCAAGAGCCCAGGCTTGGAGCTGCTTAATCCTCTCTGTGCTCTTCCCCTTGCCAGGGGAAGCAGCTAACAGCAGCTGGAGCTGGCTCCTGGAGTGCACAGGGGGTACCCGCACCCCCTGGCATTGTGGTGTGGGGCCAGAAGCCATCCTTCTGCCAGGGGCTTGGACACCGGAGCAGCTAGATGGGGTCTAGGAGAAATTAAACATTGCTGGTTAAATTTCCAGATGTTAATCTGGGAGCTTAAGGACTTTTTTGGGGTGATAGATGAAGGTGGTACTTTAGGAACTTTTAAACTTTAAAATCACCCTCTGGCACCCATGTTAATGCATCTTCCTGCATTAACAGTAGTCCTTACAGACTTCCAATCATCCTAAAAATTGGGCTCTAAAATGCTGTCTGATGTCCCTGTGGAAGACAACAGAAAAGCAAAGGATGCCACACAGTGCTTCCCTCCCTCAAGCGAGCTGAGTTGCTCCCGTGCCATCAGAGCAGTCGCTCAGGCACACGGCTCTCCCTGCCCTGTGTCCCGGCAGGGGCTGGATACAGGCAGGTCTGTGTGGGAACAAGCCCCAGCAACTCTGGGTGTGCTTGGTGCTATAAAGCAAACTCTCTCCCCTCCCACTTTATATCCTTAAGCTTCCCAGGCTGTGAGCGGTTCCTCTGCTTGCACCTAAAACCACCCGCTTTTCGCTCATCCCGCTCCTTTACCTCCTTGCTCCGGAGCTGTCTTGGGCTCTCGGCACGACCAGGAGTTTGATCTCCAACTGCTTCCCGACCCCCTCGTGCATGTGGGCACTGGGAAGGGGAGGCTGAGAAAGTGAGGAGGAGATGAACAGCAGGAGAAAAAGTCTTCAGGAAGGCAATGGGGGAAGGATAAGGGAAGCAAGGAGGGGGGAGAAAAAGTGAGAACAGGGAGGAGGAGGAGGAGGGAGGAAGGATGCTGCCTTGTCTGTTCTCAGTAGAGTTGCACTGAATTAGCTAAAAGTGGTGCGGAGCTGCCTTCCTCTCCCCTTTCCTCCAGGCAGGCTCTCCTATTTGGGGTTGAATGCCTTAATTCACTTCAGCTTCAACCTGCTCCTAATTGACTTAAACCACATGGAAAGAAACTCAGCTTCCCCAGCAAGCGGCTGCAAAATTGCACCTTCAGTTAAGTCAGCGTGATTCTGCGTATAAAGAAACCTGGAGCCTGGTGTGGATGTGTGCAGGGATAACTTTGTGCCGGGGGTTGTGCTGAGCCGTCTGGAGCCCCACCGGGCTGCTCCTCTCCGGTGAGGTTTTGGTCTAACCCCAAGCAAGCTGGGATTTGGGGGTGATGGGGGGCTTTGAGTCAGCGGGATTTGGCTGTTTGAAGGATTGCTGTTTCTTCTCATTCCTCTCTCTGCCGTCCCTCTTCTCCTGCTGCAGATGTCTGCTATAAAAAAGAGAAGAAGGGGGGGGAAAAAAAACCCTCCCCAAATGTCGTGGTAATGCTTACTGGAGGGCTGTTTCTGCTGCACATCTGATATGTATGACAGGGTCAGATTAACCCAGCCTCTGATTTCCAACCACAGCTATTCTGAAGGCACCAAAACCAATGCAAAACACCCCAAAGGGACTCGTCTGTCCTGGCGAGGAGCTGGGCAGGCGAGATGAGCTCATGGTGCTCTGGGGATGTGCCAGCCCAGTGCTCAGCAGGGCCAAACAGCTAGGCAAGAAAGAGGAGATCGTACTTTAGAGATTAATCCGGCCTCCTCAAAGTTGGGCTTTCAAGGGGCCAGAGACTTTCCTTTGTATTTAACATTGGGGCTTTCAAAGGGCAAAAGGAGGGTAGTGATGTGAAGTGGGAGAAGGTATCTAATGCCAGGTGATGCTCTCAAACCCACTCTTCCTTGTGGAGGGCTCTTTTGTCACATCTGGACACTCTGTCTGAACCGAGGGCAGGAAAGGCTTTTTTTTTTTTTTTTTTCCCCTTCCTTCCTCCCATTCCTTCCTTTTCTAGCTCCCCTGCATCCTCCATCACCATTTTGGCCTTGCTACATTTCTCTCCCTCTGTTTAATTCTAAAACCACTGAGTTACCCATGGGTCTGGCTCAGCTCATTTTTTAATGAGATGTTTAGCCATCTTACACCCTAGAAAATGGGGCTGGAAGGGACTTCTGGAGGCTGACATACCCTGATGGCAGGAAGAGTTACACCCAGACGGTGTTTAACTTCTCCCCAGCAGTGAGAGTCCGTCACCCTGCACAGGGCTTCTCCCCTGGGTGAGGTCTGCGTCCCAGGGTAGCACCGTTCCTAGGGGGTGGCTGCTAAAAAACTCAATGCCTGCTCTTTGCAATGGGAGGTGTTTGGAGGCATCAAGGCTGAAGATGCTGAAGGGGAGAACGTTTCCCAGGGCAGGACAGGGGAATGTGAGAGGTGTGCGGGGACCCCCTCAGCACAGGGCTCTGCTCCCAAAGCCGGTGCTGTGCCCCACCAGGCAGGGTCCCGTCACCCCTCCCTGGAGCTGGTGGGAGCTGCCTGGGGGGGTCCTGCCAGTGATCCCCCCAGCCGTGCTGGACAAGGGGGACCTTATGAGCACCCCTGGTAAGTCCCCGGTCAGCACTGCAAGGCACTGGCCGGGAGCTTCTCCAGGATGGGGCCTGGGCGGGAAATCGGGGTGAGAAGAAGGGGTGGAAAAAAAAACCAAAACAACAAATCCCCACGGAGCAGAAAGCAGAGTTGGGAGCGGAGCTGCTCAGCTGATGGAGTTGCCATGGTGACGCGGCGGTGAGGAAGAGGAAAAGGCAGAAAATAGCCCGATGCTGGGCTGAGACCTGCGGGAGCCCCGGCCCAGCGGCCCCCTACATCCCCAACCCTATTTCTGTCCTCCTTTCTTTCTCTTTCTGCTTTCTCCCCTCATACTACTTGATTTTCTCAAGCCAGGATCACCCCTCTCCGAGGAGCCATTGAGGCGGTGGGGGCGAGCAGGGGGTTATTTCTCTGCAGTATTGGGGTGGGGGGCTGAAGGAATGCGTGAAGGATGTTCTTCTGTAGGGCTGGATGTGGCCAGGTCTGTTCCCTTTGAGGCTGAAGGTTTGAAGGCAGCTACATCACCCAGAAAGAACCGAAACGGGTCCAGGGTTAGGGTCACATCAATGGCGGAGGACCTGGGATGGTACCTGGAGATCCCAGGGGCCAGCACAGGTTTGGTGGAAACACTCTTCTACCCTTACAAGCCAGGTTTTGTTTCCCAGACCAAGTGTGGGTCAGGTTGGGTCATCAGTTGTCTCCTGAAAGGTGATGTCCAGTTTTAAGGAAGGAAAGGGATTTTGTTTCACGTGCTGGATTATTTTCCTCTTTGGGAAAGTGATGCTTCGTAACCGCAGCAAGTCATTTCCCCTTCATGAGTCAGACTGGGGCCTCTTGCAGGGTATATGTTGGTACTAACCGTTGAGTCCGAGCTCGCTGCAAAGGAACAGAAACCCGGGATGGCTACGAGAAGAGAGAGCGTGTCCTTGTGCCAGGTCCGGGGGGATGTGCCCTACAAAACGGTGCCACCCACCCG
Organism: Cariama cristata; assembly: GCF_000690535.1. Taxonomy (NCBI): domain Eukaryota; kingdom Metazoa; phylum Chordata; class Aves; order Cariamiformes; family Cariamidae; genus Cariama; species Cariama cristata. The sequence goes on from NW_009622562.1 coordinate 17,619, forward strand.
TGCTCTTTGCTTTATTAATGACAAATACTTACTTTAAAGGTCCAGGTCACAGAGTCTGGTGGCCACGAGAAGATTTCAGCTTTCAGTAAAAAAATCTAAGTAATCTTTCCAACTGTTGAGGCCACAGCAAAAAGCAATAAAGGAAAATGTGACCTCCTAAAGCATTAAAAAGCAGAAGATACACCATAACCACCCCCAACTGAATGCTCTTTAGGCACAAACTCTTTTAGACCCTCCTCATAATTTTGTTTAGGGCTTGGCAATGACAAGTGAATGCCTGAAGCTGACGGTGCTGCGGATGGGGAGCTTCCTCCTCCTCCTCCTCCATCCACCTCTCCCCTTTCTCACCTCTGCAGTGGATGCCGGTGCTGTGCCTGGGCGTGAGCACCCGTGCATGGATCTGCAAGCACAGATGCACTCCATGCATACAGGCATGTTTGCGTCAAGATCTGCGAGTGTCGGAGTGTGCATTTCCCTTTCTTCTTCCCCTCGCTGGGGTTTTGCTCCAGCAGAAACCTTCCTGGAGCTCCCACCTTCTTCCTGCATGGGAAGAAGCTATCATAGCATCTCCTGCTTCTCCCTGCCTTTGTGCCTGTACGACATCAGGCTGTGGTCTCTAATAACTTGTGCTGACGCTCGGTATCCAGATGGCCCAGCTAATAGGGCTTGGAGCAGTAAATCTCCATTACTGTGGCCAGTCTCGCCGTCCCTCACTGTGGCCCTGACCCTCACCTCGCCCAGGCACTCCTCCCTGGGAGGCTGGAGAGGAGCAGGCATCCCTGCCGACACCGGTGATGCTCCTGGCACAAAGGGAAGCGTTGGGTCCTTCTGGCCTCGTCGGCTGTTATTTTGGAGGCTGGCTCCTCTCGCAAGCGGCTAGGGCCATTCCTCCCTTCCCTGTAATTCCCAAGGGCTTTTTTTCAGGCAACCCAGCTCTTCCTCCCAAAGGAGGTGCCTGGATAGCTTTATCTGGCGATCTCACACCTCTGCCCGAACCAACCCATATAAACTGTCCCTTCACTCCCTTATCCCTAAGTTAAGGATGGAGGAGAAAGCACGCACAGGGAGGTTTCCAGGTGTTGGGATTTTCAATGGGAAGACATCACGTCGAGGAAGCAGAAAGCTGCCTGGGATTGAAAAGCGGCCTTGGAGCTGTGGCAAATGGTGCAGCATCAGCCCTTTCTATCAGCTTCCCCACCACAGCCTCGAATTATTTTGAACACGAGCATTTCTCTGCGCAGTCTAAATATTAAGCGTAGCTGGCTAATAGTTCTCTTAAACCAGGGATGGACAAATATCTGAAGGTCATAAACACCCAGCTAGGTAATTATTTAGAGTGGTCTAAGGGATATAACTATGGGTAATGGGATGAAAGGAGGAGAGGAAAATGCAGCGTAGTTATCAGTAAATTCTCCCCAGTACCCTGCTTAGTGCTGCAGAGGGAAACATATGGGTCCTTGATAAACCTGGAGGGGTGATTTATGGATTGATACATGAAATGATGGCAAAGTCCCCAAGGAGACGCAGTGAATGGTCCATCTCCTGAGACTGCAAACTCAGCTTTGCAAACCTGGTAGACCAGGGGACACGGAGCACTGGGGCTGGAGAGGAGTTGTTTCACTGACAGATATTGTTGGCTGATGACCAAATGACTAGAAACTTGCCCACAAATAAGTTTAGGCTGAAAACTGAGGAGCTGGTTTCTGATGAAGGGAGGGATGAGGCTCCGGGCCAGCACCACTGGAGTGGGTGAAAAAGCCGGTGGGTCTGGAGATTGGGCAGCTCAGGCGTGGGGCAGAGCTGGCTGCACGACCCAGCTGCTCATGGGTGACAAACGCGGCAGCCTCCAGGTGGTCCTAAATTCCTGTACGACATGCTCTGTGAGGCCAGGTCGGTTATATGTCTCCGCTGTTACGCTACTACTAATAATCAGAGCTCAGGGAGAGCAGCAATCTTCCTTGGCAAACATCTAGACGTTCCCCAGTGCATCTGGAGAGCTTATTCTAACTTTAGTGGATGATGCTCCTTGTAACAGTAGGGTTTATGTCTGTATTTTGTGAGAATATACCTCAAAAAATTGCTGGAATTGCTTTGAGGGATGGGCTGAGTTACCTTTGTGGTCATTTCTACCTGGGCGTCAGTTGTGTTAGAGCTGGCTGCATCCTCTGCCTGGGTGAGGTGGGTACCAGGCACCAAGATGAGATCTTCTCATCTGATCTCCCTTTCTTCAAAAACTAACTACAAGAAAAATTAAAACATGGTGCTGTTTTTAGAAAGCTCTTTGTGCAGCTGAGAGTGGTGTTTCCGGAGGATCCTCCCTCCCCAGGCGTGTCCCACTCCTAACACAGGATGGGAGATTGCTCTCCTTGGGCTTTCTCCTCTCCATGCGGACAGTTGAAAGATGTCTTGAAAGGACACGGGGAGATCAAGAGCTGTGAGTGTGAGGAACAAGGCCAGGGGCTGACATGGTCCTTTTTGGTGTCATGCTCAGCTTATCTTCCCTCAAGTAGGTGCGAGGAGCTGGGGCGCTGCTCACAGCCCCATGGCCCTGCCCGCACAGGAGGACAAGCAGCCCGGGACAGACAGACGGACTGTGGGAAGTAAGGAAGGAGGAGCAAGGGATTTTAGGGCTGTTTGTGAAGGTTTTGGTGTGTCCTGAGCATCCGCAGCATTGTCTTCCCAAGGGTCTTGGTTCCCGGCTCCTGCTGCCGGCAGGGGCTGGGCTCGGAGCACAGCCACGCTCCGACTTCCCCGACCTCCGTCCCGGCAGGGCATTAACCACCTCTTCCCGTGCTGGTTTGTGCCACTTTACTGCTTCCTGCTCCCCGGCAATATTTTACATCTTGCCCAGTAATGCTTGGTTTCCTTAATAGCGTCTCATGTGGGATTTTATCAAAGGCTTTAGGACAATCCTAATAAATTATATCTACTGATTTCCCTTTATCCATTGTTTTGTTGATTCCATCAGAAATCCTCTCCCAGAGCGGATGCACAGGCTTTGCCTTTGAGAAGCCACCCCAGCTTGTTCCCTTTCTATCTTGGCCATTTCATGTTTCAATTAATTTTGAAATATTGAATTATTGTTCTCAATAGCCCTTGGAAGGAACAATCTGAGGAACAACGCTGGCTTGTATTGCACCTAGGATCTGCACTTAGCAATCATAGTTTCTCGTCTTGGGCACAAGAGAGGATGCTTTTAGTGGGATGTTTGCAGAAGTAATGCTTATGTCGAGACCCCATCCCCGCTTCCAGGAGCTGGGAATAGCCCAGCAGCGAAGGGATGCATCTGAAATAATCCATGCTCCAAAAAAGCCCGGCTCACCTCAGAGCACAAACGCAGGAGGTTGCTCATTCCCTGCGACATTGGCTGAGCGCTAACTTGCTCCGGCTTTGTCCTTGAAACCCAAAGAGTGGGAGTTTGCCGCCAGGCTGGCTGCGGCGGTACAGAGCGGGGAGGAGGCGGCGAAACTGGCCTGCCAAGGGTTAATAATTTCCATTGCAATTGTGTCATCTCTTTGGGGACCTCTCGCTCATTTTGCGAGCGGGCGCTGAAAGCTGAGGCGCGGGGGCTCGTTCTTATTCAGCTGCACGCAGCTTCAGAAGCACCGGACGGCCGCGCAGCTGGGCTCGGCCACCTCGGCCTTGCAGATGGATGGAGAAAAAGGATTTGTGTGCTTGCGTGTGCGCGCGTGCGTGTGTGTGTGTGTCTGAAACCTAATTGTCTGCTGTCTAATCCGTCAGCCGGGGGGACAGCTTGCACAAGCCCCTTCCAGGCAGGCTGATAAATGCAGCGCTGCCAGGCCCCTCTGCGATGTAGTTTGGTTTAATTGGGATTGCTACGTGCGCGGACTCTGCGTGCGTGGAAGGGATGCTGTGCATGGGGAAGTGCGTGGAAGGGATGCTGTGTGTGGGGAAGTGCGTGGCCAGGCACCCGAGGGACGGAGCCCTGTGTGCAGCCAGGCTCCCGGAGGGGTCTGGGGTCCTGGGAAACAGCGTTTGGCAAAGTGACATGAGGGTAACCCAGTGCTGGACTGGGTGAGGTTACGGGTGACTCCATGTCATGTTAAACTGGTGACATTAATAGTGGCAAAGCGTGGTCCTGCTTTTATGGACTTTGTATCTTGGGGGGGTTCAGCACCCCCAAGACTGGGCTGTAAATACACCCAGCTGCTGGGATTTCGGGATCATCACCTGGGGTGTGATGCAGAACGTATTGACATCGGTGTGCTGGCTCAGAGACGTCGTCTGCCATCTTCAGCGCAGCACAAGTAGCTGTGCAGGGCTGTCCTCTGCCCCCGCTGTCCCCTGCCCGTACCCTCCGGTGACCGGCACCAATGCATCTTTTGAGCATCTCCCAGCCTCGAGCACATGGCACCTCAGGGACTCCCCGAGCCAGAGTCACATTTTTGTCTTTAATACCCCTCAATGGATTTCCCATGGATTTGTCTAGTTGATTTTTGTAAACACGTAAGCTTTGATCATCCCCAGAGAGCTGTGGCAAGGACTTCCACTGCTTATCCACTCAGCACGTGAGGAACCATCTCCTCTTGTTTCTTTTGAACCTGCTGCTTCTTAATGTTATTGGATATCTCCTAATTCTTTTATTGGGAGATGCAGTGAGCAATCAATCTCGACTCACCTTCTTGAGGCCACAAATGTGCCTCTGTAGCTGCTGCTTTTCCAGGCTGAGATCTTCCTCCTTTGGACTAATTTTTTTGATCATCCTGCTCTGGACCTTTTTCCAGCCCTACTGGTGATGTCAGGACTCTGTATGTGGCGACATCCTCATTCGTTATGTAATTAAAGGTGATGTCATGATTACAGCAGATGGTATTTGCATCAGCATCGGTTGCTTAGTGCTTGTTGATGTCAGGAGATCCTTGTGTCCTGCCCAGTCAAGAGAACTTCTCACAAAGGTGCTGATCCTCAACCTAGGGGTTTTAATACTAATATTTTGCCTTTGAGTTCCCTGGCTGAAAGAGAAAGGGCCTGGTTGTTATTTATGAGGAATCATTCGCTGTGCTTTGCAAGATATTCCTGACTTGGAGGAGTGATGTGTCTGTGTCATTTCGTTCCCCAGATGCAGTCACATCCAGGTTGGTACCCACCAACTCTTCCATCATAAATGCACATGAGGATTCAGGACAGGAGATATGAGGGGATCAAGTTTGCAGGTGAGGGATTACAGGATGGCAGACTCTGGCTTCTTGAGTGGCCATTGGACATCTCCCTCATGGCTGGGACATCAACTGTGTGGTGCTGCTTTATCCCAGACCCCAGCGGGGTCCTGAAGCCGAGGGGTAGGAGCAGGGTGCCTAAGCCCAGGGTCTCCCTGGCTCAGGCTGGGTCGTGGTCTGGCACCTCCACCTCATTCACCCCGTGCTCCTGGCCTGGTGCTGTGGGACCCCCTGGCATGTGCTCGGGCAGGACCGCAGTGCACCAACTGACCCCGGTCCATCACCCTGCCCTCCTGCTGCTGTCTGCTTCCCTGTCTCTCCTCCTCCCTCTCCCTTTCTCCCTTTGCCCTCTCTTTGCTTCTCTTTCTCTCCACACCTGCTCCTCTCCTTCCCTCCCCTTTTCTCTTTCCTCCTCCTCCTCCTCCCCTTGCCTCTCTCTCTATCCTCTTATCTCATCCCCCTTGTTTTTCTCCTCTCTGCCTGTCCGGCTGATTTACATGCATGCTGCGTTGAAGCAGCTCAGCTGGATCTAATGCCTCCTGCTGTGAGGAGTAGAGCCGTCTCCGGACTCGGTGCAGCCCTTCCCTGGGCAGGGGCAGGGAGGTGCTCTGTGCACCCCACCACCTTGGCCCAGGCTTTGGCCCCTTTCTGCATTGCCTTTTGCTCTTCAACCCCTCTCCTTCCCTTCTATATCCTTTATCCAATGCTGCTGCCCTCGCTGCTGTCTTCTCCATCTCTCCTGCCAATCCCCGACCCGTCTGCCCGCACTGCCCAGATCTCCTCCAACCTCCTTCCTGGGTGGGTGCAAGAGGATAGACCAAAACCCTGCAGCCAGCCCGAGAGCTGGGGACTGGTTTGCTGTAACTGATGCTGTTCCCGTAGCCTTGGTGCTAGCGTTGACCTGAAAACCCAATGCTGAATATTCCCAGGTGGAGCCCATGGGTCACCCATGCCTCCGCCTGGGTCCCGGGGCCGGTGTGGGAGCCCGGGGCATCTCTCCTGCAGCCTTGTGGCCCTTGCTGCTCACAGAGCCAGGATCGAAGTGCCTGCGTTTTTCCCTGGCTCTAATCACTCCCGTTTCCATTCTGCTGATTTGCATTTCCGCGAGAGGAAGATGCCCTGATTAATATCCCCTCACAAGAGCTTTATTGCGATGGCTCCTGCCTCTCTAATTGGAAAGTGGTCTTAACCTTTCATGCAAGTGGCTGGGACATTCCCTGCCTGCCAGAAACCCTGGGAAGGGTCTCGCTTGTCCGGAATTTCAGGGGTATGGGAGGTTTGGAGGATCCAACCCTGCCTCCAAAGTGGGGCAGGAACTCCTTTGCCCAAAGAGGGCACTTCTGGGCATCACACCCCTGATACCAGGGGATGGGACCATCCCCAGCACAGCGGGTTGTCTGGACAGAAGTCGAGGAGGGGATCACAGCAGGAGGATGTGCTGGGATAATCCAAAACCAGGGAGTACCCAGCCAGCCCCAAGCGAGCAGCTTGGTGCTGCCCAGCTCGCACCCACGTGCTAGTTAAGGGCCCATCGAGGAGCGCATTCATGCAATGTCGATAGAACTGTTCTCGTTTACCTTCCAGCGGCCAGGAGGCAGGATCCAACCCGGCAGCCAGGATCCTACAGCTTTTGCTCCCCAGGGAGTCCCAGGCCCACCACTAACCCGCACTGGTAGCTTGAAAGCCTGCCTTGCACTTAGCTGCTTTCTGATCTTCAAAGGCTCTGAATGCCCAAGGAAATCAGACCTCATGCCTTTTCTTCCCATGCAGTCCCCAGATCCAGACTCTCATTCAATTTCTTATCCCCGACACGTGCTGCTCCCTCCCTGGCTGTGCG
>NW_009622562.1:24880-32064 GCF_000690535.1 Cariama cristata
CTGCCAGCGGGTTTTCCTGCTCCATCCCTCTGGCTGGGGATCTCAGTCCCTGCAGCTGCAGAGCCTCTTTTCCCACTGCCCCTCCTGAGCTGGTGATGTGGCTGCTTTATTAAGACCCCAACTCTCCTCCTGGGTGCTTTTACCTTTCTTTCCCCAATCGCTCTCCTTCCAAGGTTGCAGAAAATATTATATTTTTTAATTATTTTTTAATTTTGGTATTTAAGCTGGTTTAGCGGCTGCGGCAGGGGGTGGTTCTGTTAAAAAAAGATCCAGAGAATAATCTCTCTGCTTGGTGACGGCAGAGGCGCCTATCGCAGCTGCTGGCAGCACGCAAAAAAGCCGTCCTCATCCGCTGCCTGCTCTATCAACCCAGGGAGGGGAGAAATTGCCTCCATCCTTAATCACAGAATTTGAAATCCCAGCTAGTCTGCACCTTTTATTCTTCAGGTTTGCAGGGTTTTGTCGTGTGGGCAAGAGGAGAAATAAGCAGCTCTCAGATGGGAGCAGGAGTTGGAGAAGGGACCGGGAAGAGGTTGGGCAAGCAGCAGCTCCTCTCCTTTTGCCAGGTATCTACTGGACTTGCCACTCCACCACACTTCCATGGCACCTCTCTCTTCAGGGAAGTGGGTTAAGGCTGTATTTTTAATATAGAGTCACAAAATGCTGTCACCACGGGCTGTTGTGTGCTCTGTGTAACACTGCTGTGGTTGGAGAGAGTACGTGCACCGACAGACACACTTGCCGCAGCCCCGGTGTCGGGGCAGCTCCCCGAGAGGTGTCAAGGAAATATGGTAAAAAGGGTAGATGAAAGGATAGAAAAACACAGAGAAGAGCCAAAGATGCTTTGTTCTTGCCTCAAATAAACACCAATGAGAAAGATGCTCAGACTTGTCCCTGTGTTATAGATCAGGTCAAGTAAAAGAACTGGGTTTGTGGCATAGGAATGGCCCAGATTTACATACATTGTCCAGGGAAGCCGATATGCTGGTGCTGGACTGCAAGATACTGCAGCCAAGCAGGTAATGAACATCTCTCTAAAGGACGTGTGATGCTGACGCCGTAATATCTGTCAGGGGGTAGTTCTGGGGTGCAGGACAGGGCTGGACGTACCTCGATAACCCCACAGTGACTGCAAAGCAGGGTGCGGATGGAAGGTGCCTCTGCTCCGTGCTCAGCGCTGTGAAATGACAGCGTGGCACCTGCGCACGTGGGCTGTCACTGCTGACAGTCGGCTCAACCCAACAGTGGAAATATAAACGCCCGCCATGCTAGAGACTGGTGTCGGAGTTGCTGGAGATTGCCTTTAATGAGACAGATAAAGCAAAATGAAAAACAAATTAAGATGCAGGGCTTGGGAGCTGTCTTGAACGCACTGCCGTGACTTTCCTGGGGGGAAGCTGAGGTTGCAAATGGTGGCAGAGGCACTGGAGAGGCGATCATAGGAGATGGTCATCTTGCATGGATTCACACCAAAGAGCAGTTGAGTCCTTTCCAGTGCCTTCTGCAGATATCCTACTCCTCCACATCCCACTGAGAGATACACAGCAGATCCCCACGTTGCACCTTTGGACTCAAGGTGCGTGAAGGACGGTGTTGTATCATCCCCCTGTCTGCTCCCCTGTCCTCTCCCCCCATCTCCAGTGCCTGGGTTGGGTTTTGAAAGCCCTGCAGTCGCAGGAGACAACTTTCCGACCACATCCCAATGATGCTGATAGAAATCGCCAGCTGCCTAAAGCAGGGCTGCTGTGGTCCACGGCTGCCCAGGACATTGGCAGCCCATCCCGAACTTTCCATTGAGCTCAGAACATCTGAGCTATTTCTGTAAAACTCCTGCGCTGGGTCAGGAGGCAGGAAAGGGGCTTTTGCTCCAGCCAGGTCTGTTTTTGAGCAGAGAGTGTTTAACACAAAACCCCCTCCTGTTTCTGAGCAAAAAATGCACAGGCGTTGACTATCAACGTGAGCAGCATTGCTCAGGCAAACGGTGTTTACACCCTGAAGCCTTCAGACTCTCTAGATTTCACCTGCTTTTCTGCAGAAGCCCCTTGAGAAAATGTTAACAAACAAGGCAATACTTGGGTGGATAAATTGACTGGAACAAACGAGCCGGAATTCGTACGATCCCATTCTTCATGTAAGGAAGATGTCACTCCTTAAGCAGTCCCTGGGGAAAGTGCCCACCCTGGGGAGCATCACCCCGGGCTGCCCGTGTTGGCCGTCCCCTGCTCTGGACCAAGCTGGTGGGCTTCCACGCACTGCAGGGCTTTTTGCCATCCCTTCCCAGGAATCGCAAACAGCAGTAAAGCAAGTTTTCTCTCCTTCCTACCTGCCCCCCCCCAGCCCCGGGCTGGAGGGAAGGGGGATTTGGGGAGTGCTTTCAGACCAGCTGCTGAAACAGGATGTCTGGAGGGAGGTTTGGTGCTGTATTTTGCTGGTGCTGCAGGAGCCAATCCTGCCATCAAAGATGTTTTGGGACACATACGTTCCAGTCGTCATTGCTCGTCCCTCTCATGGTGCAGCTATTTCTGCCTCAACTTTCCAGCAAGCTGCCTCCAACGCTTCCCAGTCTAAAACCAAGCTGGTTTAGAGAGCCAGTTTCATCCCCCCTTCCCTGTCTCATTTGCATGTATTTGCATAGCACACAGGTTTCTGGGAGGGGAGGAGGCGCTGGAGAGGCACATCCTTTATTCCTTTTTTTTTTTCCTTTTCCCCTTTCAGCAGAATTTTATTTATTTATTTAAACCCAGTGCTGTTGCTCCAAGAGGCTCGGTCCTCGCCGGGTCCCGTGGGTGACTCGATGGTGGACAGGGGGGTTGGGCTGGTGTCCCCAGGCCCCATCCTGGCACCTTTGCTCTTCCCTTGGCCCCATTTCCAAAAGCTCCCCTGGTCCCTGCCCACCACAGAGCCACTGTCACCTGTCCAGAGGTCCCCAGCCTCCCACCGCAGAGCACAGGTCTCCACTGATGCTGCTCCAGCATCTTTCTGGCTTGGAGACTGGTGGATTTTGGGGGAGGTGATGGGCTAGGGGGAATTGGTTTCTCAGGTCTGTATTTTTCCAGTTTCCCAGCCAAACTGGAAATGCAAACAAACCCGCCTTCCCCTCCAAAATCCAGGCAGGCAGAGCTCTCAGCTTTCTGGCAATGAGTCTTTCCTTCCAGGGATGCTCTCAACGTGAAACACTGCTGGGACCAAATGCAAGCCGAGTGTAAACTTACTGGAATTGCCACTCGCTGTAGGCAATTGCACAGGGCCTGGTGCTCGCCCGTCTTCCCACAGCATCTCCTCTGGTGGGCTCTGCTGCTGCCTGGCCCAGGCAGGGGGGTAACGGCTTCCTTGCTCCAGCTCCAGCCTTACGATGGCCTTGCGGAAGGGAAAGAAAACTCCATTTTCCCCAGGGTTTGCTGGGTTTTCCCTCTCCTGTCTGGTCCCTCTCTAGGTTTGGTTGCCCCCTGGCACTCTTGAAGGACCAGTCCAACTCTCCTTCCCTTGGGATTTGCCACTTCTCTTGGGAAACAGCAAACCCTTTCCCTTAGGATGGGTTTCGTCAACCCCAGCAATGACCCTTCCCATCCTGAGAAGGGAACTTCTCATTTCTCTCCTGCTGTAGCCCCCCTCACCTCTGGGTGCAGGGAGGTGGGCACCTGGGGCAGAACATGTTCAGAGGGATGTGGTGACCCCTAAACTGCTCCATCCCTGCACTGGGGTGAACCTCCAGGAACTGGGCAATCAAACCGGAGCATCTCAGTGTCTTGGTTCTCGTTTGCTGGTGGACCCAGAGAGATTCGAGACTGGGTGTGGGGTTTGCCTTACAGTCGAGTAACAGTAATGTGAGCCCCTCTAGGGATATTCCACATACAAGGCAAATTCAAGGTGTGGTTTTAACAGAAATTAAACTGATGCATCCCCCCCAACCTTATGTGTTCACACCTTTCCACGTAAACCATGTTTCTTACTGGGTCCTTGCACCATGCAGGCTGACTGTGTTGCATGGTGGGAGGGTTGCAAGCTGGGTGAGATCCCAGGCTGGCCGACTGGGAAGATGCACAGCGCCTGCATCCCTGGTGATGCTCGGGGACAGCCCTGCCTGAGGGCTGGGCAGCCTCTTTGCACTCTGGGGTCGTCCTGAACGGATCGGTCGCAGTCGTCTGACCATCCCTCGTGGGCAGTAACACTGCTGGGGTAGAGCTAATATTGCTTGTCATAAAGAAATGTAAACAAGTGGGTCCAACCAACTCCTCTGCCTGGTTCTCTGTCCTCCTTGGCCTCGGGCACATCCCTTCGTGTCTCTTCTACAATGTCCCTGTAAAAGGGATGAGATCAAGGTACCTCCTTACCGGCCTACCGAGGTGGAAGGGCAAATCAGCAAGAGAATATCGTGTTGGGGTCTTGGTCTGTCACCAGTGGGGCTGGGCAGATGCTGGGCTCCCTTCAGCTAGATTTCTTCCTCCCACAGGGCACGATGAGGAGGAGAGACCAGCCTGCATGCATGGATGGGGACAGCAGGATGGAGAAGGTGACAGCGGCCATCGCCACTTGGGGTGAAGGGAGGTAAGGTGTGCGGTTCCTGGAGCGGCGAGGTGTGGGGTGTTGGGGTGGGAGAGGACAAGCCCCGAGCACGTGGAGCCACCTGGAATATCTCACACCTGCCCCGGGTTTGATTTTTTATGTGAACTCCTGTTTGCAGTGGTTGCGGTTCCTGGTATTGCAGAGCGCGGAGGCGAGCTGCCGACTGTGCTAAAAGCCGGCTCTAACTGAGCAAGGGGGAGTGCGGGCTGGCTGTGACCAGCACGGCACGGCTCCGCACGAGGGTTCCACCATCCCTGCGCATCGCAGAGGCCCCCAGACAGGGCAGCGTGGCAGGTGGGCGCTCGGCATCACCGGCCACAGCCTGGGTGTGCAAGATCTGGGCTGGCAACACAGCGGGGCTTGGCAGATCTCCTTGCTGGAGACCATCTCCTTTAAGACCTGGACTCAAGGTTATCAAAACCCAGAGCATCCTCTGGGGTGAGGGCCACAGAGCCCCCCAGCCCGGACGGGGATGGGGAGGGGGCTCTGTCGCAGGACACAGCCCGCTCTTTGCTCCCGTACCCTCTCACTCACAAAGCTTTCCAAGCTGCCCGGCTCAGAGGCTGTTTGTCTTCAGCTTGACCGTTCCTCCGCCTCCCCCGCCTGTCTCCTCCGCTTCCTCATTCTCGGTGTCGGGTTGAGCAAGAGCAGAGCGGAGCCTCCTTGGGATCAGGGTGAGGCCGGGGGGGCCTCCAGTTCCAAGTTCCTTTTATTTTTCTTTTTTTTCCTCTTTTTTTTTTTTTCCCCCCCCTCCTTCTTCGCTCTGCACACAAAGCTGGGCTATGATGAAACTCCAGCTCTGTCTTGCTCGCAGCATTCATGCACGGCACATGCTGGAAATAATTGTCCTTGGTGGAGCTCTGCAAGCTGCAGAGCGATTTAACTGAAAAGAGGTAGAAAGGAGTTTTATTTCCATACGCTGTGTTTCAGACTCACAGCAGCCCCGGGTTCATCTACAAGGTGGATCGGAGGTAGGCGTGAGCTCAGGCTGGATCTGCAAGCCCTGTGACCGTGGCCACGTAGTGCCAAGTCTGAGTTAACGTATCTTGCCATTCAGCAGCACTTATTACATTGGGCTTGCCATGGCTTTGATCTGCTGAAGCTCAAGCAGAGCAAACCGTGGGTGCCTGCACTGCCCCGCGTAGGCATCGCTACGGGCTCGGTGTGAACCCTCCTGTTGGTTTCTCCAAGTTTGGGATCAGATGCTGCAGTGGGAATTGCTGTGGGTGCCAAGTCGTGCCGATAAGGGAAATATGTTGGGTGCACACCACGTGCAGAGTATTCCTCGCAACCTGGCCGCTCCTTTATGTGCCTTAAATAAATTGCAGATGATTTTGCGAGTCTTGCTTTACATTTTCTAGCTGTACAAACTAGCTGGGGAATGCCTGCTAGGAATGTCCTGTCCTTTGCATTATTTTGATGGGCAGAGGGAAGCGTGGTAAGCTGAAAGAGGAGAGTTGGCTCCAGGACCTTTTGGAGGTGTTTGGAGCAAGGATTTTGTCTGAGCTGCGTTAAGGAAAGAGCCTGACTTTGGTGCAGAAAGACAGGGCAAGGACGGAGCAGCCGAGGCCACCATAATACCTCTTTGAAGGAGATTTTGTCTTACCCAGGGAGAGCTCCCTGTCCTGAGCTCCAGCACATGGAGTTGCATGTGGGGAGTGTGTGCTCAGCACCCTTCAGGATATAGCTCTTTCTTCTTTGGTTTGCTCGTTAGTCATACCAAGTCCTCCTTCTCCTTCTCCAGTTCACACAAAAGTACTGCAGTTCTGTTGTGGAATATCTGTCCACAAAACCATTTTGTTTTCTTCAAACTTCCTTTTCTTTCTAAATGGCCAACCCGTTCTTCTGTGACTCTCCATAGATTTCTGCCCTTGGTCACCAGGGATCTCCGTTATTGTCCATCTCAGCTGGCTACTTTGCAGTTGGTCAGGGTCAGAGGTAACCGTTTTCTGATCCAATCAGAAAAAAGCCCAAATCTTTTTGCTGTGAAAACTTGGGACTGGTGGTGCAACCATCCACCCTTGGTGAGGACGACCTCCTTGCCACTGCTTTTTTGGTTTCACCAGCTTCTAAGTGCCAACTGGCGTGAGGAGCAATGTGCAACCTCTAAACTGTTTTCTCCTACCGACTTGGTAAGATGCGATCTCACGTGTGCTCCTCAGAGCTGTGCGGAAAGAGGCTTTTGCATTATTTACTCTGTTTTGGAGCTGGAGTCAGACCTGACCCTGGTCTAGCTCAGCTGAAGGCAGTAGAAGTGGGAGCAAAGCCCTCCCAGTAATACCACCAGAGCCACTGGAGCTGGGCTCAGGTTTCTTCCCCGGGCTGGTTCTCGTGGCTCAGCAGCGTCCGGCTGTGCTCCTCCTTGGTGTAACGCTGACACGGGATTTCTTAGCTCAGCTCAGCCCTGGTGTAGCTTCCCCAAGCACCACCCGCCGGCGAGGTTTTGTGCTCGGGGTGCTCGAGCCAGGCTGACCCGGGGCCGGCCAGCCCTTTGCAGGCGCTGGGTGGTTGGGGAGACAGAGCCAAATTCTTGACTTCTGGCCCTTCAGTGGTGGCCGGGGTCGGTGTGGGGTGGGGAGGAGGAGGAGGAGGGCTGCAGTGTCAGCCCCGTTTGGAGTCCC
>NW_009622562.1:32161-35336 GCF_000690535.1 Cariama cristata
GAGGGGAACCATTCAACACCCGCTTTCCTCTCCCTCTCCCACCACCCGCATCCCCCCTAATTCCCCCCTCCAAAAATCTTGCATCGCCTAAAACAAAAAAAACCCCACATTCTCCCTGGCTGCTTTTTCTTGCTAACCTCCGCTCGCTTTGCCTCTCCTCCCCTCCTTCCCTCCCTCCCTCCTCTCCATCTCCCTCCCTCCCTCTCTCTGGGGGGAAAAAAGGTCATTGCGCAAATGATTAGTCAGAGCTCAGTTGCTGTAGCAACCGGCTGCTGGAACTGGGACAGGCGTGCAGCGAGGACAACGGAGAGGTCGAGCATCAGCCAGGGCTGGGGGAGCCCAGCCTTTGTATTTGCTTTCAAGAGCCGGGGAGCCGGGTGGTGCGAAGCCCCCAGCTCCACGCCACGCGTGGGGCCGTTTCACCAGCAGCCCCCAACCGCTCAGCTGCCGTTTATTAAATTGCCGGCATCTCGTTGCCACCGTGGAGTCGGTACGGCCTCGGTGTTTCTTTGGTGTCTCTTGGTGTGGTGGCATCGTCCTTCATCAGCGATGCCCTCTGCACTGGGAAGGAGGCTCCTGCCCTTGGCCGAGCGGCCGTGGAGCTGGGGCATGTCGTGGTGGTTTTCTCCCCACAGCCGAGCCGGAGGGAACACATGCCGCTGGGGTTCAGGGCTCCTTGTCCTCTTGCAACATCCCACACGTGAAATATGAAGCCAAGTTCCTCCTGATCGTGCACAAGGAACCAGGCGTTAACTGTGTCCTGCCCATTTCCAGCTCCAGAGCACTGCAGTCCCTCTGCCTTCATCCCCCGAGCAGCTTCAAACAGAGACTTTTCCAAATCCTCCTTCTTTCCTCCCTGCCCTAAACTCGAGGACAGCAGCTTGGCTTGCAACGTCCATAGGGTGCTTGGCCTTGGAGTACGGGGCAAGGTTTCCTCTGGGGATGATCGGGCCACATGCACGGTGGTTTTCACTACCATGGTCGTGGTCTTCAGGTGGTTTTGTTGCCAAGGCTGCTGGATATGGGCTGGGGACCCTGCTGTGCACGCTCAGCCTGTCCCAGCCAAGTCCCAGCCTAGACGATGTGGCCGAGAGGGGCTGGCAGCAGAGCCAGCAGCGGTGCAGGCAGGGACCCCTCCAGCTGCCCATTGGCTGGTGGGACCCTGTGCTGGGCTACAGAACTGGGGAGGATGGAGAAGGAACCCTTGAACCCAAGAACTCAGTCCTTGCCCTGGGCAGTGCTGGTTCTGCAGCACCGCAGCTCTCCCCTGCAGCCCCCAAAGCGCTGCTGATGGGCCCTTCAGGGGACTTCCACGTCCGTCTGGTGTGAACAGGGACCTGTTCCCATCACCAGCCCCGTGCTCTGGAGCAGATCTCAGTCCTACGTTGGTGTGGAGTGGGAGAGCCCTGCCACATGACTATCTCCATCTCTGCTATTCCCCTCGCATACCAGTCCTTTGGGTGCTGAAGACTGGTTTATCTGCCAGCGTGCACTGCCTGGGTCTTTGAGCAAGCTACTCCTTGCTCTTTGTGTGTTGAGCAGTAATTTGGGGTCATGCTTCCTTTTGGGGCGTGTGTGGAGGGCAAATGGGTATGAGTTTGCAGAGTGCTTTGAGACCCCCACAGGCAAGCGCTGGGGACGAGTGATGTGTTGAAACTGTTGGAAGTTGGTACAAGTGCTGGGGAGAGGATGTAAAACCTCTGCTTTGGGAGAGCTGGGTGGGCTCTGGGCAGGATTTCAGAGATGTCTTTAGTCTCTTGCTGAAGGTTGAGCTCTGCGCTTCCATCTAGGAAGCTGTGGGTTGGCACCCTCAAGCCTAAGAAATTATTTTAGTCTGAATTTGTGGAAAACAGGAGGAAAGGGCTATTTATGCAGAAAATGGCTTCCAATAAACACACTTCTTTTGGGAGCAGAGAGAAATTGCTGAGATGTGCTGGAAGTCTTTTCACTTTCCTGGGACCATCCTTGACTGCCAAGAGCGAGCCAGCCACATGCCACGGCCACGCCGGCACTCAGCGATGTTTGCAGCCCTGCTCCAAAACCCCATGTCCCCGGCCCTCCATCACCCTGCGGGTGGAGAGGGGCTTTCGAGGACACCAGTTGCTCTGCATTGCCCACTGATGCGCCTCTCCATCCTATGAGAGGTCCCCCAAACCTCTTGAGATTTCCCTCAGCTCCCAGCATTTCCTTCTTTCCTTCTTTTGTATTTGAAGCCGTGTGATTGCAGTGTGCTGGCAGGGGGGTTTACTGGTTTAAGAGTTTCTTACCTCATGGTTGCAGAGACGAGCTTAGCAGCGTGATGTCAGAGTGGCCTACAGGCTCAAAAACCAACAGGGAAATAAAAGCAATCCAACTGGTCTCCTTTCTTTTATTTTTTTTCCTTGCAAATCTCATTATTTTAAAAGCCGTTCCCTGATTTTCCAGGGTCTGGAAATCTTCAGGAGCTCTGAATGCTTGGGGCTGGCCATGCTGTTTTGGTGTATTTTTGAGTGGTACTTCCCTTTGGAGGTGGTGAGTAAAACCTGCAGACTCAGTCCAGCTGACTAATATTTCAGAAAATGACAAAAGAAAGGAAGAATGAATGAATGTAAGACCTCCAGGAGAGGGCCAAAAATCCCTGCGACTCACTCGAACACTCTGTTTTTGAGCCTGAGAACACAAAATGGTGCCTGTTCCCTGCTGCCTCTTGCAACGGGCTAGGAGATCATCACCACCCAGAGCTGGGTTGGGTTATGGAGCTGCCAAGCCCACAAGCCATTGTGGACTATTTTCTTCCATATCTCTCATCTCTCAGCCCCCTCCTCGCTCCTGAAGGACCCCCAAGGTCCAGGCTGAGAGATGGTTGTGCCAGTGTTTGAAGGTATCAACCCTGTCCTGAGCATCCGTGAGCTAAAAGAAGGGTGGAGAGGGCACTGAGGGTTTTTTTTCCCCCTATGGATGATATTCAATAGAGACTTCAAGTGATGAGCACTGTCTGTGATGGTCTGGGAGCACATCCATGACCATGTGAGCGCTTACTGCTTGGAAAGGACTTAGGAGAGGAGAGCTTGGGGACATCCTAGTCCCTCGCTGGGCAGTGGCAGAGGTGATGCAGCCTGAGGGGATGTGGAGGCTTTAAAACCATTTGGCAAGGCAAGCGCTTGAGGTCTCACCCATACCCCTGCGGCACCGCTCT
>NW_009622562.1:35347-35725 GCF_000690535.1 Cariama cristata
GGCAGGATGGGACCTTTTGTGATCCCTGGCTGCAGAGCACCTCCGGAGCAGGGCGGGATGTGACCTGGGCTGGCCAAGCCTCTGCTGAAAGGAGCAGGTGGGCAGGCGAGCACAGGGGAGAAGGTGTGCAACCCTTCCCTCAGCTCTCTCGTCTCAATACGCTTGTGCTCCTCCAAAGAAATGTACTCGTGAGCATTTGTCAGCGACTGCCATCGAAACAGGCAAAAATCTATACCCTGGGGTCAGGCCTCTCTTCCAGGCTCTCACGTCATGAGATTCCCCCCACCTCCTCCCTAAAACCACAGGGAGCAGCCCCCACGCGCGGCGTCTCATCTCACTGACACGGCTCCGCTGCTGGCCCCCTCCGGGGGGGCACTG
>NW_009622562.1:35806-40400 GCF_000690535.1 Cariama cristata
GCTAGCCTGAGGTGTGCGTGCCGGGTGCCCCCGGCACTGCCGGCCCGGGCTCTGCCGTGGTGGGGTGGACAATGCTCCTCGCTGGGGTCCATCGAGGGAAATCCACCACGGAGTTAATGCGCGCTCTCCTTTCAGTCCTCTTTTGTTAACGGGTTTGGCCCGGTGCTGTGTGGGGAGCGTGGGCCAGCAGTGCTGGGGGCCAGCGGGGGACAATTTTTTTTTGTTCAACATTGTGGCTGCTCGGTGGAAAAGATGGTTGACCAAAATGGGGTGCGTGTGAGCACAGCGGTCACTCTGCCCAGGGAGGAGCCCAGCTGCTCTCTTTGGCATTGAAGTCCCTGGGGCTTTGTGGGAGCACGAGGAAGCTGCTCGCTCCCAAACCCCACCAGGGATTTTTCTCATGCTGTGGCGGAGTGCTGCTCCCCACGTCAGCTGAGTGGGTGCTTGGGTGTCCCATCTGTAACGCCCGGGAGAGATCTGTCCCTACGCGAGATGTTAGGGTTTCCCTTGATTCAGCAGCAATGGGGCAGTGGGTGGCCACGACAGCTCCTCTGCCCGACCTGAGCCAGGTCCAGGTCACGCTCAGCTTTAGTTAAGCCCAGCACTGCGAGCAGAGCACCGGATTTGGCCATCTCCGTCTGCTGGAAACGCTCCCTATTTCGCCCAGCCTTTGCTTCCTCCCAGCTCCTCGTTAATTTTCATGGCGTTTCCCCCTCTTACTCTTGTGCCGCTCGAGGCTGTTGGTGCAAGCTCAGCTTTTGGGCTGGTGCTTGTGCAGCTGAACACTTATTTTGTGTGCTCCCTGGCACAAGTGGTCCCCGACAGCGAGGCTCAGCCCTGGCTCAGCTCTTTAACAACAGTGGGGAACAGCACGTCCACCTGAACCCAAGCCCCGAAACGGCCCACGGGGAATGACGCAGCGAAGGTGAAATATCAAAGGGAGACGGGAAGTGCATGGCAGGAGCAGGGGAAATGGAGGAGAGAATAGCCGGAGCTGACCTCAGCGGGGAGGGGAACCCGGCTGCATGCATGGAAGGGAAATGGGAAAAGGATACAGCTGGGACCGGCGGCGGCACCCATGTGCTCTGCCCCAATGGCATTGCCACTTCCCGCTTTTCCCTGGGGGAATGGAGCGGGTCAGCGTTAGCCCCCAGCAGATCGGGGCTCCCAGAGGTGCCCATCGGGGATTGCGGCAAACGCACCCAGCGGGGCAGCTCTGGAGCTCGGCTGGGAGCCACTGAGCAGCCACGTTCAACCAGGGATGCTCTCGGGCATCCACGTCCCCACGTGCCAGGAGCTGGCTGCAAGGAAATGGTCCTGATCTGGTGATCATCAGCTCCAGCTCGCTGCAGATCCACCACGGTACAGGGCCGACCCGGCTCCCCAGGTTTGTTTAAAGGCAACGCAGGGCAGATCGCGTCCTTCCAACCTTCCCCACCATGTAGTGAGAGCCGGCGGTGTCACCATGATCAGGGACGCCTGTCGAGAAGCAGCACAAACCGTCCCAGGGTAGCTGCTGTCCCTTCAAGCGCTCTCGGCTGTGCCCAGGGACGGCTGACTTTTTTTTTGTTGTTTGCATGTGGAGTTTTATTTTTAGCTGAAAAAAACCCAGCCTTTAAAAAACAAATGCACGCAAAGTTTTTGTGAAAAATTCTCAACATAATGGGATTTTTCTCTTCTTCACAAAACTGCTTGTGACATTTCTAAATGAAGGGTTCCTCCTATCCTTCTGCTTTTTCCCCCTCAATCTTCAGTGATATTTCTCCCTTCCCTAAGCCGCCCTGTTTTCCTCCCCAAGGTACGCTCTTTCAGGAGGAACAGCAACTATAAGGACTGTTTTTTCTGGAATGTTGTTTTCAAAATAAAAAAAAAAAAGAAAATGTAGTAGAAAATTTACAAAAACATCCCTTTTGAACCTCCTAAAATGGAATGGGGTTAATAATTTTGGTTGTTTCCCCTTTCTTCCAACTAGTTCTCATCTATCCTTAGCCTTTGATGTAGGAGAACTGGGACAGTAAATGGCAGAGAGCAGCTCCTACTCTTTCTTTACTCAAGGGAAAGATTTTTCCATCCCAGTTGAGGTCTTCCTTTGGGGCTGGAGAGGAGCTTGGGAAGCTGTTGGCACCCAAAAGTCAACATCTGGAGGGGTTCATGCTCCCGACCTTCTCCTCTTTCCAATTGAGGGACATTCAGAAGTCATCAGGGGTCTGGGGGGCCGTGGGATGGCTGGGGTTGACCCAGGTGTTGACCTGGGAGTAGGTCAGGGTGGATGTGAGGACTTGGGAGCCGGACAGCAGAAACCTCAGGTCCTGGGGTCTGTTCCCAGCTCTCCAGCAACATCTCCCAGGCGACCTTGGGGAAGTCACTTTGTCCCTCGTCACCTTCGTTTCCCTACCTGGGAAAGAGGAGAGCACTTTCTTTGCACCCGTGGGCTTAGGCAGGTAGTTAATACCTTCTGATCGCTCTGAGTTGCCATAGGGATTTGATCAACCACCGTTGATGCAGTTGGAGCAGAGGACGGTAGTTTTCCTTCCAGGTTAGAATATGTTGGTTGCTTTTCAAGAGCAGCTACTGGTTTCTCAAAGTTGAAGGCACCAGAGGTGGGGATGCTTCTGTCCTTAGACAACACAGCTCTCTGCACCCTCTTGGCACCCAGAAGCATCCAAACGAGCAACCATATTGCAGAAATTTATCCTCTGCGGTGCATCTGAGGGTCTCGGTCTTGCCTGACTCAGCCCAGGAGCCTTCACACCGCTTGGCTGGGGACGTGGCACCACAGGGCAGAACTCTTGGACCTTAGAAGAAAACACTTGAACGCATGGCAGGCTGAGGTCGCACCTTCCACTGCGAAAGTCTGGGCTCGGCAGGCCTAATTCGGCCACCCAAATTAAAGTCATTTCCCAGAGATCCCATCAGAGAGGACGATGCTGCTCTGCCTCAGGTACATGGTCCATCGGTGGGGAAGGGGACCTACTGGGGAGGTCTTGGGATGGGGCTGGTGCTCATGTGCGCGTCTGGTGGGAGCCACTGCCCATCTCTTCCCAATGCCCGGCTGGGGGCCGGCGGCTGCCTGCAGCCCACGTGGGAGCCTTGCAGCCCCTGGCCTTGCAAAGCTGGAGCGGGGAAGAGGAGCAAAGCAAACACGCTTTGTCCAGGCTATTTATTTTGTGCTGGGGTAAGGGATTTTTTTCTTGTTTCAGACATGCGATGAGTGTGTTACTCAGCCATGACTCGAGAACTTGTGAGCAATAAAGTCATCCCGAAGTCTGCCAAAAAAAATCATCTTAGCACACCCACCTCATCACACGTTCCCACTGTAGCTACTTTAGTGCGATCTGCCACTGAAAGGCGGCTACCTCATGGGGAGGCTGCAGTAGCCATCTGCGAGCTTGCGGCTATGGCCCATGGACAAACCCGTGCCCGTCGGCACAGTGCTGTGGGGTGTCACCTGCCTGGTGACTGGGACCCTTTGCCAACAGCATCACAAAGATGGTGGGCTGGGGTTTGCCCCAAAATCCAAGAGAAAACAGAGCTGGAAGGGGCTGTGTAGTCTTCCTCCTGCAGTCTGGGCTGGGTCTTCGGTTTGGAATGTTGGTTTTCACGTTTTGGGGTCAAGACTGACCTGAAACCTCCATGAGGAGGAGAGGCATGGACACCTTCCTCCTCCTGCCCTGTGTCCACAGGGCTCCATCAGGGTTGGCTGGGTGTGAGGGTGACTTGGGGCTCCAAAGCCCTGCGCCGGCCACCGTTGCCGTTTGGGGTGGTGATGAGCGGTGTGCTGCATCCTCCAGGCTGCGGGGAGAGGTGGCATGGAGGCGTGCACCGGCAAACCAGGAGAGTGCTGTTGGAAGTGCCTGAGAAAGTGGGTATTGATGCTAAAATTTGCATTATTGGAGGCTGACCTTTCCCCTGGGCAAGGAGGCGAGGTGCTGGGTCCCCACATGTGAGAGCCCTCACCCTCAGGCTGGCCACTCTGCGTGTGGGGTGGTGCAGCCTTCATCCAGAGTCCTCTTTTAGCCAAACCAGGACATTTGGGCACCCAGTCCGATGCCTCCGGGACTGGGATGCTCCTGGAGCTGGATGTCAGGGCTCGCTGCGGGAAGAAGCCCTGCTCTTTTGAAGGCAGGAAGGGTCAGGGTAAGAAACAACCCCATATCAGTGGGGTGGGATGCAAGGGTTGGTGTTGGAAACACCCCATCACTGGCAGGCAGGAGCCAGGGGCAGCAGGGAGGGTGGTCTGGGCAAAAGCCCCTCGCCGCAATTGCCGGGGTAAAAGCCGCCTCCGCCATGGCCTCCTCTCCCCACCCCTTCCTCGTGCTGGGGCTCTAAATAATTGATAACGCTGATAAATAATAGATCTTGTATTTGCTCCTTCGCTTTTCTCTGCCAGGGCGTGTGCGCCCACAGCCCGGCGGTACCGCTGCATTGGGGTTACGGGGATGGGGAGCACCCGTCTGTTGGGCCGGGGTAGGGAGCTCTGCAGCGGGGAGAGCATTCCGGGGAGATAAAGGGCTGGTTTGATGTGTGTTCATGTGGCGGGGCTGTTTTGCCTTGCATGCCTTTCTCTTTTGCTTTATTTTTTTCCTGGAGTGAA
>NW_009622563.1:0-33406 GCF_000690535.1 Cariama cristata
TGGCTACTGTCAGAATAACATACAGATGGTTAAAGGAAACCCCAAGGCAAGCCCAAATCTGAATACCCTGATGCTACAATGACCCAGATTTAAGCTACTGAGATCACACGGGATGGTCCCAGATGAGAAACCATCAGCAACAGAGGGTTAAACGGGACTTCAGACACTGAGATCTCGTTCCCAGTTCTGCCACCTCTAACATAGCTTAAACGCCTGCCTCAGTGTGACTCCATTTTTTTTCCTTTTACAAGGGATCCTAAAATTTTCCATTCCCCTGTGAGCCCTGTACTACTTCTTTGATACGATGCAGAATAGGATCCTCTGACAAAAAAATGGCATACAAGTATCACTGAGCTGAAACAAAAGCTTGCAAATGAGTGACGGCTGGGACCACGCTTTAAAGCTGTGCGTGCCAAGGAGCCTCAGTGATGGAAAAACCCAACAGCGTAAGAAAAACATACGATAGGAGTAGGAAAGGAGCTAGAAGGAAGCGGAGTAGAAACACACGAGGGAGGAAGAGCCTGAAATGGTTAGTCTGTCCCCTCTTTGGGGCTAATGTTAGACTATTCCCATAAAGACATTCTCCAGTATAGCTTCACCCACTCATGGATATTTTTGAAGCTTGGTTAGGAACGGGGAAGGAAGCAGAGGCTTAGCGATGGCATCGGGAATCCTGGTCTGTGCTGGCGAGGGGACAGGGCCAGCGCGCTCAGGACCTCAGGGTTTGCCGAGCGGTCCATACCCCCGTGCTCGGTGCGCACACGTGGCACAGCAACACAGCGGAGATGTACCCCGGCCACCTCCAACACCCGCTGAGAAATTAGCCCACAGAGAGATCTGTGCTTACCCCAGCAGCCCTGGGTCCTGTGCCCATGCCAGCACATCTGCAGCTAGCTTGAGTTCATTGTATTTTGCCATACTCTTTGTGCAGAGGTAGAGAAGCGCTCTGAAAAAAACCCAGACGCTTACATAGAGCACACACGGCCTGTGCCATAGTCCATCACACAGAAAGGGACTTGTTTTTGCGAGTTCACCATCAGAAAGTCTCAACTTTCTCTTTGGGTAAGACTTGGGACTGGTCCCTCCTCCCTTCAAACTGCCTTAGCAATGGCGCTGTTTCAGGACCTGCTCTGGAAACCAACCGTTGTAATTACAGCCCTGTCTCAAACGGGGATAAAACAAAACAAGAATATAGCTTTGGGAGAGAGAGGACCCGAGGCCCTTGCTAGCATGTTTCCAGAAAGCTGGCTGCTTTGCCTCTTGCAGGCGTAAAAGAAACATTAAGAGCCTTGGCTTTACGAAGCACCTGGCTGCAATCTCTCAGCTTCTTGGCTCCCCAAGGCATCTTTAGGGCCAGGTTCGGTTTGAAGCCTTTTTATTGGGAGATACAATTAACTTAATAAGGGAATAATTTTCTGTTTGGTCAAATCGAATCATTCCAGCTCGGAGAAGGCTGTGTTTTTTTACTGTTGATTTTAATGGCTAAATTTAGCCCATCCAGCCCTTACTGCAGTACGACGACTTTCTCTCCGAGAGCCCCATTTACAACAAGTTTTTATTCCTGACAACTTGATTCTGCAGCATGGCGAGGGCCGATCCGTGTTTCCTGAGCACAGCCCTCCAAGAAGACAAGCCTGCAGAACAGTTTGGGGGACTCCTGGGGCTGAGCTTGTCTGTCATGCAGAAACAAGCTGTGGGATGACTTGTTCTGGCAGTGGAGAAGAGCATCTCACATTCATATGAAGCAAGGTAAATTTAATCTGCTCCAGCATAAGAGGATCCAAGGTTCTGCTGAAAAAAGGCCGGTTGGCTTGATATCTGAAATTCAACACGTGCATCCCCAGCCCAAATTGCCCGTCTGGTTTCATACGGAACGTTCAGTACGAGGGCAAACTGGTTTCACGTCAGGTAGAGCGAACATTTAATTCCCTCACAATTCTGATTATAAAACGCTCTGGGAAATTTCACTGCTGAGTTGGAGCAACATCACCATGGTAATAACTGAGAGGCCTTAAGATTTTGTTTGAGACAATTCAGAAAAAATATCCTGTGACATAATCCCCCAAGTTAGGTCTGCAATGCGCTAATGTAAAAACTATATTTACTCCAGTGGTTTAAATCATGACTTTAATCTCGGTTGCTCCCGGTATTGAAATGTGACCTCATGGTATAGATTACAGAAACTCTCTGCCGCGAGGATCATCGGAGTGGATTTCTCTCCTGCATAGTACAGAGCTGAAGTCACGTTGTACGCCAGGGCACTGCACAGGGGCTGGAGGGAACCTTTTGCCAGGGCTGGGAACATTTCAAATGCTGCATGTTTTACATAAAATATCCACTTGACGGCTTGTGGGGCCTTGGGAAGTTAAAATGCCAGTTTTGCCGGAGGAGAAACAGCTAGTGCTGCTGAAACAGCATGGTGGAACTTAAGTTTATGTCATCAAGTCACTTGTTTAACAAGGTGATTATAGGAAAAAAACACACAGCCTATTAATAATTATTCCTCTTGCTGGCTATTAGATTGAATGCCACAGAAGGGAAAGGAAAGAGTAAGAAGAGCAGGGAGAGAGAAATCTCCACCTCTTCCTGTAGAAAAAGAAACTTTTGACGTTTCCACAGAAACGACTTGTCGTGAGGCAATCCCAGGGCAGATACCCTGAACACCGTGGTTTGTGACCCGAAACAGACCGGTGTGGTAACCCCATCGTTGGCGTTGACGGGGCCTCCCTGGTGAGCAAGCGGGATAAGCTGCCTCCCAGCGGGATGCCTTAACCCATCCCCAGCAGGTGGGTTTCAAATCTCCTTGGAAAACACCCTAGGCAGCATTTCCCGTCACGCTTTTGTGCTGTCAGCCACCACACAGTGCCTTGTTGTGCACATCTCTGCTCCGCATTTTCTGCTCTGTGAATTCATTTCCACGCGGAAATGGGAAGGAGCTGCAGTTCCTTCCCCACTACAGTTCACACCCTGAAACAATAATTTCTAAAATAATAATAATAAAAACATTCAGCTAACTGCAACCTAACAGATACTGGCTTACAAATAGGAAAGGACAAAATAAATAAACAGGGAGTTGATACAAAGTGCTTCTGAAAGCAGAAGGTAAGCCTTCACATCTTTTTCTCTGCATGCACACATGCACGTTTGATTTAAACTTGAAATTGTACCTTTCTGCTGGGGGACCCTGAGTTACTCAACAAGGCCCAACTGAAACCCACTCCGACTCTGCTGCCTGGGAAAAAAAAAAAAGCCGAACTGTGTTTCTTTCTAGCTATCATAACGAAATAGCAGCACCGTCGAGTGCAGCTTAACTCAGCAGCCAAGCCTCTCTCAAGCACACGCGAATGTATTTACACCAGCGAATTTTTTGAATGATTACTTGCAAGGGCTACGCATTCAAGGTTGCCATATCCCTTATGTATTTGGTTGGATATCCTTCATCTTCCTTTCCAGTGTTTCTAGCCAGGACTTCAGCAGCCTTTTAACATTTTTTTCCCTTTTAAAAACAATAAATAAAAGCAAAGCCAGCCCCAGCAGCTGACTGCCTGAGGGTAATCCTACAGTAAGGATCACACACCCGCATCCTCGCAGTCAGGCAGCCAACAGAGCATTTTAAATGCTTGACATGTCCCTCGAAATATTTTCCTAAAGGCAGATCCCTCACATTCCTTGGGCCATGCCGAGGGGCATCCTACCCGGCATCCTACCCCCTGGCAGCCGGCAGCGCAGGTGAGGAACAAGCCCTTCTCCCCTCTGCAGCAGGCGGGTATCAGGAGGGATTTAGCTGCAGGTTTGGAAAACTCCATAGGGAGGAGAAGATGGGGCTTGCTCTGCAGCACACCCCGACTCCAGCCTCCCACGGGCCGAGGCTCACCTTCACACCCTGAGCACCACAAGTTTTGTCCCCTGCACCGTGAGACTAGGAAGAAACCTCATTGCCTAAGGCGTGCGGAAACTCCCTTACGGCACTTACCGTATCTTGGAGGGCAGATACATTCAGCAAGGCACCGGTGAGCGGCACCGAGAGGCTCAGGTCCCTGCTGGGGTGTTGGTAGGCAGCTTATGAAAAATTATTTCTACGAGCCCCTTCCAGGAGGAAGCCCTTGTTGATGTACCAGGGAGTTGCTAGGATGGGCAAGTTCTCTGAGGGATGCTTCAAACTGGACGTGTTCCAGGCATGAATTGTAGGTGCACAGAAGGATTTTTACGTCTCCCCAGGCAATCTGCCACAGAAACAGTGCCACCTTGCCACTTATTGAAGTTTTAAGATACTTCTCTAGACAAAATAACTTTTTAAGAGAAAAAAGTTGTCTTATTTTTATATGTCTCATTTTTATATATATAACTTGGCCATTTTAGCGGAAAAATTTCTTCCCAAGTCAACCTACAGTAACAAGCATGGGAAATTCAGCTGAGTTGCTGATTCCCACCTTCTTTTTTACAGATGCTTCATCGCACGAGCCTCCCTTCCTCAGCCCATCCTTGAAACCTGGCTCCTGCTCTTCCCTGTCCTCCAGCTGCGGTTCCTGCTCCCTCTTCCTCAGCACAGCCCCTACAGTTTTAGTAAGACTGGCAGGAGCGCCGGCCCATCAGCCCAGCAGTGCTTCCCAGCACAGGGACATCGCTGGTGGTCACCGTCCCCAGTGCCACCTCTCACTTCCTGGGAACCGACCTGGAAGAAAAGGTATTCCACTACGCAGTGTTAGCCATACAAAGTCTGAGCATTGTCACTTCCATTAAGTATAACTACATAATCTATATCTATATTTATGAAATATAAATTAATGCAATGCTGAACCATTTCAGGCGTGCGGTGACAGGCCTAGAACACTGGAGATGTAAACCTGTGATGGATTTTCACTGTGATGTAAGTCACCAAAAGCCACGTTCTGGCTTCCCAGTGAAGCGCGTGAGAAGAACACTGTTGTAACTTGGCCAAGGGCAATCAGGTCAGGTTTGGGCCGCTTTCAGATGAAGACCGTAAAGATCAAAGTCAGGTTTGGTAGGAAGGATGAGTTGAAATGAAGAACTCCCAGAAGCAGAGGAGCCAGCCGAAGGCAGGAGCATGGTGAGGGTTGAGACAGGAGGAAGAGCAGGGCCACACGGGCCGATCAAGAGCAGAAGCAAGGCTGGAGTAACAAGAGCGAGGGCCAGAGTCTGGGGTCGATGACTGGGATGGAAAACCCAGCAAGGGGCCGTACGGCACGCTGCCTACAGGGTAGACATCATCGACTCTCTTCAAACCTCTCTTCTCCCTCCCTGCCAGTCTGTGACGAGATCTGGGCACAGGACCACTTCCTTCAAGTGTAGCAGCCAGCGCTGCAAGGCAAGGATGTGGCCACAGCGTGACTGTAGGTCGTGACAACCACTTGTTAATACTTGTGAGGAGCTCAGGCTACAACACGGTTAATACAATGTGTGTGTATTCAAAGCTCCTACCCCGTCAAATATCTCACTTTCAGTCTTGCCTGACTTGTTATGAGCTGCAATAAATCCCGTAACGCTGCTGCCCGCTGCCATTAGGACAAAGTGCCGACTAAAATGTTTGAATGTATTAATGCTCCTCACAGAAATACATTATTTTATTTTCTATATTGAATTGTTTTAATTGTAAAGTGACAGCTGAAGTGAGAAGTCAGTGTTTCAATAGCACGTCACAGGATAACAGTATTTAGCTGTCATCACACCACTAACAGTAAATGTAGCAATAAAAGTCTTTGTTTTCAAAGAGGGCTGCAAGATGTTCCCTGACGAAAACTGCTACATTAAATTTCCGTTGTTTGGGCTGACGGGCGTCAGAAGGGATGGCAGCTTTTCCCAGCTCTGTTACTGACGTATCAGGACACAGTGCTACAAGGATACAAGATAAAAGTGTGGTTTAGACAACTGGAGAACAGTGCTTGCAGAAAACTCAGCTGTTTAAAGAATGAAACTGTACTTTTAACAAATTAAGAGACTGACTGTTTTGCATATTTCTGCTGGTAAAAGTTGCTGCCACTTGGAGTACAATTAACCTCCAATCTCCCATGGCTTTAACTGTCAAGGTATTACTATGCCTAGTTGTTACTGTGATACTATCAATTAAGCAGCAGAGAAATTAGGATTTCTATTTCAATAATATCTTTTGCAATTAATAAACTACATCCTGTCTCAGGTTCAAAAGCTTGAAAAAAATGTTTTGCCCCACAAAATAAGTTTAAAAAAAAAGTTTGGGGAAAGAAAAAAAGCCTTTGTGTGTACAGGGGAGAACTTTGCTGATGAATTTGGGGAGTTTCTGTCTCTCCATGTGGCCCACGCCGAGCTGGTGGCCGGGACAGCAACATGTCAGCTGCAGGAGCAGAAATGCTGTCGGCAAGGGAGCGAGAAGAGGATTCCCTTGCTCCTCGCCGGGAAGGCCCAGTGTAACCCATAGTTGTCCGAGCACAGGACACTCATCTTCGTTTCTCTTCTCTACCCAACTGCTGATTTTTGCAAAAGCTGAAGAAGTTGAATTATTTCTGAGACTTTCCCTGCCCTCTCTTAGATTTGGATAAAACTGATCATGAACCTCAAAACTAGGAAGGGAGGGCTGACCAGCAGACAGCATGGCTGCAAAGGTTCTGGCTGCTTTGGAGGTTGGGTAAAAGTGAAACCTCTCCTACATGAGTCGAGATCAAAAATCTTAAATTGGTGCCACAAATAGGATCTTACACTTCTGAAGGATTTTTTATACATATATATGTTTTATATATATATTCTACTTTCTTCTGCAGCTAAAAACACTAGAAAGCATCAAAGTATTTAAGCAGAATAAATTGCCTTTCTCCTCTCTTTTAAAGCCTATTTGTAAGTAACCAAGAAAGAAATCAACTGTAGTCTAGAGATCAAAACAGAAGTTTCTTGACAATGAACTATCCAAATCCTGCAGACTGTTTTTTACTCAGACTCTAAACCTTTTCAGAGACTTTAGACAAAAATTACTACAACCACATTAGTAACTAGGTGAATGACACCAGCTCCAGCCACCGAAGCCCTGCCTTGCGGAGGCGATCCAGTGTGGTGCTAATGCTGACAAGCAGAAAGAAAAGCAGCATAACCCCACCCCTGTCAGACAAAAGCCCATAGCACCCAAAGCTGAGGAATGATCTTTGTAACACCGGGAAGAAGATTTTCTAAGATAAAATAGAGCCACTTTGGTCTCTGCAAGGGAAGTGAAGCCAGGAGTTAACTGATGAGGTGACCAAAGGGAAGACCGATCGATGCAAAATACAGGGAAGTTACAGAGAAGCAGCCAATGCTCAGGCCATTTTATTCTACCTGTGGCTGGGGAAGCAGCAAGATGCTGTGTCCTGCGTCCAGCCCGCAGTGCCTCGCTCCATCGCTCTCCTTGTCCTGAGACCTAGGAGGATTTCCTCATGCTGCCTTGTCAGCCCGTTCCAGGGAAGCAATCTCTTCTCTGGCACGAGCTGTGATGGCTTCATCGCCACTGGGGAAGTGCAGATATTGGCAAATTTTGCCTTACACGCAGTTTGTCAGACACCTTCCTACTGACATACCTGCTGCCTCCCCTCCCTTGTGCAGAGGTGGGTGGGTGGGTACCGGTGCTGCATCCCGCATAACCCAGGGAGCATGCAGCCACCGCTTCCCAATAGAAACCACCACCAGGCAATTTTAAATCTCTCTTCCATCACTCCCACTTGCTTCTCCCAAAGAATTGAGGAGCCTGCATCTTGTGACCCCCACCCCTTTCCAAGCCCTCCCAGCTATTTCAAGCTAAAGGCACGCTACGCCGGTCAGGCAGGCTGTGTCCTCCTCGGCACAGCAGAGAAATCCGGCATAGATCTGCCTCCGGAAAGCAGAATGTGGGGAGGGGGGTGATACTGCGAACCATGTAGATTGTGCAGCCCAACAAACCAGGCACCAAGCTGGGATTGTGGGTTGTATGTCTAGGCCAGGATGCCTTTTGGCAACTCACGTCTCTGTTCCCTTCTGCTTCATCTTTTGCTCTCTGCATCAGAAGCTCTTCAGGGCAAGAAGTCCTCCCACAGCCCTCCTTAATGATAACAAGGCCCTGATGGCCAGTGACAAGTCACAGCCCCAGTTCCCCTGTCCCACTCAACGTCGGGGCTCTTTCTCACCTGTGGGTTCTTCCAAGTGGCCTCTTTTCTGCTCTTTTTCTGCTTTACGGGATCATGCTCGGCCAGCTCACCTCCCAAGGTCAGCCACCGCAGGGTTGTACCGCAGCCTGCCCCAGCACAGGGGCATTGCTGGAAACATGCCCGGGGCAGAGGGCTGGCACTGGTAACTCGGAGATCAGCTCTAAGGTCAACCCACTCTTCAGCATGGATCTACGTGGTGTCTCCACCCTGGGACTAGACAGACAGAATAAATAACATCCCTCCTGTGAACAGCAAAGCAGCTGCACATGCAGTGATGGGCAGAAACAACTTTCAGTTGACCATCATTCTGGAACCAGAGATCCGTCTGTCTGGATGATCCCCTGTGATGTGAAAGCTCTGCTCTAAGCCTTCCTCAGCCAGCAAAACCTCCTGAGTGAACAGAACAAAGTTTTTGGTTCAGTTGGGAAACCTAAATCCAACGATGGGGGCCACACAACAGACCTCCTTGTTCCTTTTTCTGATTAAAGTTCAATACGATCCCCCCTTTCTTTACTTAAAATAAAGCCTCCTCGCTCTCGCGAGACGTGCCTTCCCAGCACGAGCCGCCAAAGACCTGCCAGCTAACCTGTTCTTCAAGGGAACTTGTAATAACTCCACATAGCCGTACTGAAGGTTAAATGGAAGAAGAATGAGGTCAATCAAATAGGACAAGAGGGGAGAAAGCACGCATCTGTCACCTTGCCGAGTGAATGGCCCTCTGGGAAGGGCCAGCGCTCTTATAGCCAGCTGCTGCCGAGCCCCTACATAACCCTGACAAGTCACGCTCAGGCACGCCAAGAAGAGGAGATGATACTTGCAAAAGTATGTCAGCAAAAATTCGGTGCAGGGAGGACAAGGCAGTGAGCTTCGATTTAAACAAATGGCCTAGGTTGTTATGGAAACCTCCAGGATGGAAAAGCAGCACTTTGAAAACAAACCATAACGAGGCAGATTTCATAGCCGCTCTGAAAAGGTTTATGACCAGAAAAGGCAAAGTGGGTGTTAAATGCTTTTTAGCTAGGTCAATAGTAGCAGCACTTGAGATGGAGGCATTATGGATTCGCAGCACCCATCGTACCTCTTCTATCCTAAACCCCAGGAGAACGGTCTTCTGTACTTTGGTACGAAAATTCTGGTTTCTTAACCCCTTCATGGCACCCCACCTCCTTCTACATCACTATTGTAGCAATAAATTACTATATGTAGCTATACAAAGCCCATCAGTCAGGCCAAGTGGAAAATATATAGCAAGAATTAATCTGACACAGGAGGAATAAAATTATCTATGGCTTTAAAGCAAATCAAAACCGAAAATTCTAGAGTTGGGGTTTTTTTTCCCCTAAAAAAAAAAAGAAATACAGCAGAGAAATGACAGAACTTTGCTATTGATTTTAAATGGAGTGTGCTTAAGTCAACCTGGTGTGGCCCAACAGCGTAGTATTCAACCAGATACACTCTAACCTCACCAAGAGTTTGTGCTTGAATATTCAAGTGCTCTGTGATTAAATGATTATTGCAAGTAGCATAGAGACAGAGTGATCCCTAACACCAGTATGGTTAATTAAGAACGTTACTGTTTATATAGGTGTTAAATAAATGAAGGGGTACCTAATGTTGATGGAACCAGTCGCCCTTTTCTTCAGAACAGCTCCATCCTGCATGTTCCCTCGGGGCGGCAGGCCACCTTACCAGAGAAAAGATTCCCTTCATCTGCTCCTTCTCATCAAGCCTGAAGGCCATCACATCTTGGAAAAGATGATGGCTATTTTGGAAAAGGGAGGAATCTTAACAGGTGTAACTAGTAGACAGACTCAATCTGTTTGAAAGCCACAGACAATGAACAGTTTCGAGGAATGCCATTTTTCAGCTCTTCTCAGAAGAGACACACATAGTCTGCTGAAAAATAACATTTCAGAATGAAGAAACAGGAAAAAAGTCAACCCACAGTTTATATCTTCTACACAAAAAAAAAAATATCATCACACCTGCAGCGGAGAGCATATGAGAGGTAACTCGAGTTAAATATGAGCAAATGGCAATGGGAGTGAGAGGAGAAAGGAAAAGGCTACGAGGGGCAGTTTGGGAGACACCGGAAGAATACAGGGAATACAAAAAATAAAATTCAGAGGTGCTCTGTAGGCAAAGCAGTTCTAGCACCTGCTCCACTACCTTGTCTGGACAGACTACTCCAGGCTTAGGTTAGTGAGTCCGGTGATAACAGCAAAACCAAAAAAACCAGGCAATTCCCCCGCCCCTGAACGTATAAACCTTTGTTTTCAGGTAAACAATATATTTTACTTTAATACTTTAATGTATTCTCAGTTTAAGCCTTTTTACAAAAAGATTTTGGCTGGGAATATTGTACTGTCAAAACAGTCCTGGGAAGGAAGGAAGCCTTGTAACTGGAAAATAAATCTTTTGGGTAGCATTTTTAGAAATACTGTTTTCAAATCCATGTAACTAGGGGAAAGGTTCCTCCAGCTATCGTTAAGTTAAAGAATGGAACCTAACTACAAATTTAGCATTCTAAATACATTACCCTCTGCATTTGACTCCAACAGCAGGAACAGCCAAATAGTAGCACTAGACATTTTCAAGTTGCCCTGGTCTCTAGTGAAAAATCTTTAGGTGCTGTGAGAATATGCCCAGGCTCAAGGCTTCTCAAATCTCACTTTTGCGCCCATCCCTTTTGTGAACTGGAAGAGTGCTTGCAGCGTTCAGGAACAAACTTCTACCTACAGGAAAAATGTCCCTGCAGAAAGATCTCCTGAGATGTGGGCTGGAATCTCCTCTGCTCTAAGCCATTTCCTGCTGTCCCGGCAGGCAGGAGGTTGCAATCCTCTGCCACCTGGCTAGGTGACATTTTGGGGAGGAGGTAGGGGGAGGAAGGAAGGACGCACAAGCTCCGAGCTGACAAAAAGAAACTTGACCTCTAGGCCAACTGTTCCCCTTGCAACCAGGGCACTCGGGATGGGGGGGGGAGGAATGATCCACGTGCCTTCTCCCCACTGTCAACCAGATTTGGATATAAGCAGCAGCACGGTCGACACAGGAGAGAGAGAAGAACATAGTAGACACCAGCAACAAAAGGGCAGCATCCAGGAGAGCTCCGTGGGATACAGCATTTCTCTTATAAATCGTTTTATTGTTGGGGAGGAAACCTTGTCTTCTCCCAGATCAAAGGAAATAAAGAAACTGAAACCACAATTTGCTAATATTGTAAATTGAAACTGAGAAAGTAAGTGAAAACCTGTTCTTCTGCAACAGTGTCAGCCTCCAGGGCCCTACCACCAGTTACGTGCCATAGCTTCACTGAATTCAAGTGAGTGGCAACTTCCATAGGCTGAGGTTTGGGGGTTTAAAAGTTTCTGTCTAGTCCCCATCTCCTACTCTCACTTGCAGCATGACTGCTCTTAACACAGGGTAAATAAACGTGGCTTGTACGAACAGATAACGGCTGAGGTGTCACCTTGTCAGAAAAGCTGGTGAAATCAGCACTGCCCCTTGGATAAGGAAAACCACTCTGTCAGGACTGCCAAACCCGGGCACACGTACAGGGACGTGCACAAAGCACGTTACCCAAAGAAAGTAGACATGAAAGTTAAGCGTCTGCCTCCTTCAACACTAATTCTCAGGAAATACATCACAGTGCCCAGACCTTAGATTCAATGCAAGGAATTAACATTAAATATACTCCAAAAACCTATTTCTATACAAACCGGGATGAAAGCGAAGACATGATTAGATAACAAAGTAACTTTTCTAATAACATTCATTCATTTTAGAAGAATAAGCTATTTCAAAAGCTGTATGGTGCTTTAGGTAGAGAAGCTGCTTCTAGAGTCGTTCGGTATACAAAGATTCTGCCCAATTTCAGAGCACAGGGATTGAAATGGCTCAACAGTCTGTCCTTTAGGTCATCAATAATATTATAACATAGGCACAATTGAGTATTAATAACTTGACCGCTCTCATCTAATAAGAATTTTAAACTACAGCAAACGCGGGCTAAGAAAAGATAAGACATTTTCTAAACACCAATTGATTCTTGCAGAGAAGAGGGACGCTAGCTTGCTTCACAACATTAACGTGTTACAAGGCATGGAGTATTTACCCATGCTCAGATCCTACTTCAGGCAGAAAGTGAAGACATACCAAACTTATGTTTTGATTCAGTACAGCGGATGCCATTTACCTGCAGCGAGAACTTAACCACGCAGGCAGCACCCCTGACTTAACATCCAGACAGCAGTCGTCAGCTCTCCGGTTCCTACCAAGAGGTGAGATGTACCTAGGGGCAGGCAAACTTGAAGAAATCCAGCAAATCAACCTAGAATCAGGGCTGAGCTGCTGACTGCTTCTCTGTAACAGCAGAGGTTCGAGAGAGAACCCTCCAAGCAATGTTCTCTAATGCAATATGCATCGACCTACAAGCAGCAGCACCAGAGCGAGTGCTGCACCTGGTGCTACTACACTCTACTTAGTCTAGCTTTGCAACTGACTCGCATTGCGATTATAATAATTTAGGTCCAAATCTGTGGACCACTACTTCTGGGTATCAAATTTGGTAGCACATGCCTAATTTTGAGAGATGCTGACATTTCCTGTCCCACCCGAAATCACCGGAAGCCAAAACTTAGTTGCGCTACAAAGAAAAACAACAAAGAAACTAAGAATTTATTAGCAAATCTGGAAAGTAATGTTTTTCATCTCTTTGTATCTATTTTCCTGCCTGTGACACAGAGGTAACAGTTTTAAGGCAGCAGGGATGGAGGACTGTTAGTACTCAAGCAATGGGCAGCTTCGACCTGGCTGACGGGGCTCGTGGCTCAGGTGTCTCCGTTGCCTGCCTTTGTCTGTCTTGTCTGCATCGATAAATGGTGAGGATCAAGTCTGAGCACAGACTGTAGAGCAGACAGGAGCCTTCACCCTCGGTTCTGCTAGGAACTAATGTAATTCAAGTAGTTCTATAAGTCATGAAGCCATTGCTTTATTGGAAAAGACTCTGCAACCTACAAATGAAAAGCAATGCATTACCCCTTGCTGAAATGAGTAATACTCTGAGATCATCACGAAGTGCGGCTTTCTCATTTCTGTACACACAGCACACGTACAGCTGGCTTTACATAAAAGAATCCTGTCTTGTCATTACTTAGAACATAGATCGCTCCTCGGGGGGGAAAGGGGAGACAAGAGAAGGTGCAAAAACAACTGCTCACTGAATCTTTCTGCTCCAGTTGGTACCTCGCAGATCTTTCACGTGCGTTGTGTTCTTTTAAGAGCGATCGCTGGTTTTTCACAAACTTAAAGCCTGTGATTTAGTATCATCTAATAGCGTATCATTTCTGAAAACAACACAGCGCTGTCCACATAACGCAGGCAGCTTCTGATTGTCAAAGATCTTCATAATATTGATTCTTTTCCCCATCAGGTATTTCACAGAACTCTTGTTTCTGTAAGGCTTCCTTTAAATCTGCAGCAACCTGAGGCTCTCGATCTGCTATGGATTTATATCCAACAACGCCCAAAGTGCCTCTTCACTTCCAAACTCCATCAGGTTCTGGATAAATGATCCTAAAGGTCAAGTTTATCCGTGCATCTCTAGAATGATATTCCTTAGGCACTCGATGCTGTAAGTGGCATTAGGGGAAAAAAACAAAACCAAAATTATGAGGTTGTGTATTCAAAATACAGGCAATCAAACAATGTAAAAAGAAAACTTCCATTTCCTGTGATGGCTTTTTATTAACATTTCTAAACATTTAGGTAAGGCAAAAAAATCATGTTCTGACTGCTCAGGGCCACTGAAAACAAAAGTCTTTGTAAATTACTGTACTCTTGTTAAATTAAGTTGCGACTTTTTTTATATTCCAAGTTCCTAAATTGACTTTGTTCTTTCAGCTGCAGGCTGCAACCTTCATGGCTAAACTTTAATGCTAGAACATCTGAGCCGATTCCTATTACATCACTTAGCAGCTGAAAGAAACCCCATTGTTTCTGTGGGTGCTTTGAAATTCTGAGGCAGAAAGCAACATTAATGTGCTGGGAAACAATTGTGCCACTGGAAGCAGAGTGTCCCGTGCCTTTATGGGAGCACCTCGTGCATATCTAGAAAACCACATTGCAAGTAAAGCACACACACGGTGTCAAGGAGTTCTTACCTGCCAATCCTCCTGGGTAGCTCCTTCCATCAGCAGCAGAGTCCCATGATCAAGTGGGATTCTTAGTCTTTCTACAAAAGTATAGTCTCCATTCTCTTCCTAAAAAGAAACATTAGACATGTAATGAAGAAGCAGGCATGTGCATTTGGTAGAAAACTAGTCCTCTACAGCAGAGTCTAAAGAGCTGTGAGGGGAGAGGAGGAAAGGAAGCTCTTGCAAGATCAACAAGTCTCACTAAACCCCTCTGTTACCATATTTCATAAAGAGTTCAGGAGCCGAGCATTTTAAGGATGAAAGAAGCCATCGCATCTCACTGCCCGTACAACACAGGTAAAGCCCAACAACAAGGTCCTACATCTAGTGCAAAATTCTGGAGCGAGGCTGCGAACCTTTTGGAAACATCCACTCTTGAAATTAACAGTTCTGCGTGGAGACGTTCTGCAATAGTCACTCTGATTCCAATGGTTAACCACTTCCTCAAAAACACACATCTTCCTTCTATTCTGAATTTGTCTTGTTTTGGACATGACCTGTTGGTATAGCATTATCTGCTAGATGAAGAACTTTTCCTATCCCCCAAAAATCTCCTTTTCCTATAGCACCTTGTAAAACAAGCTGTCTTAAACTTCATCATCACTAAGCAAAACAGACTGCTCACCTAGAAGACAAATAATTTGCAAACTTTTGTTAAGCCTTCAGATTACGCACAACTTTTTTTAAAGCACAAATACAATGACCGGACATTGTAACACGGTGGTACCGGTCTCACACATGCCACATCAGTGGGAATAGCAACTCTCTCTTGCTTTGCACTCTCTCTTCCAATTTTAAATTGGACTAATACACTGCTAAGTCAAATTGTTCAGGGAAGTCTATTACGCCAACACAGTTCTCTTTGTCAATCACGACAGTAACCTCCTCATGAAATCACACTATCCGTGACATGAACTATCTTCTAGAACGCCATATGGGTGGGTATTATAATGCTCTATGCACTCCTTTAATATTGTCTGACTTTAGCCTTCAACAGCTGCAGAAAAAAATTGCTGCAAACCTCAAACAACTTCCATTTAACATCTTGCCTACTTATTGTTGGCACTTTGATTATTTCATTAATATTGAAATGTGAATAGGAGAACCGGGATGTCCCCCAAATACAGAATGGCAGTATACATTTTGCCTTTTATAGATCTCTGTTGCCAACTTTGCAAGCTGTCTAGGAAGAGTGGAGAGCAACTCTCTGAAATGAGGAATTCAGGGAAGTTTCAGATAGGAAATCACCTGCAAAATACAAGGATTATGTTACAGAGAGGGAGAGTTAGAGAAATAGTTTAATTAGGGTTGAAAGGGAAGGGACTCAAGAGGTCTTTTATTTTTAAGTTACAGAAAGCCATAGATAGCTTGAAAGCGTAAAGTGGATAATAAATATCCTCCACTGGAAAAAAAAAAAAAAAAAAAAAAGAGTATGACAGGTTCTTGGTCTCTACATCGTACAAGTATAAGGTTAACCTTGTTCTGAGTATACTGCATATAGCCTGAATGTGTATTTGTTACAGTACTACTGCCTCTAATAGAAGAGATACTGGCTTTTTTCCAAAGAGATCACCAAATCAGTTATTTGTTCTTGAAAGAGAAGCCAGAAATGCACAATTATTACAAAGAGATGAGTTTAAAAAAGAAATAATTAGCCCAGGTCTCAGCTTCTAAAGCATGACGGTGTTCCCGTAAGGGACCATACATCTTAGTTGCTGAACAAATGCCTCAGATTTTTTATTTTTTAATTAATTAGGCAGGATCTTCTCTTCCAGTTTCTTATAATGGTTGGGGGACTCCTTAAATCACAACTTCTGACTATTTAGGAGGAAGCAATGCTCCATTATTTCAGATCCAACTGAAGGCGGCAATTACTCCAGACTCAACAAAACCTGTTACTACCAGAGTGGCATTTGTCACAATTGTCATGTAAAATGAAACTGTAATTTGGAGGGGGAGATAAAAAAAAAAAAAAAAAAAGAGATGAGAGGTCACAACTTCGGTCACTTGTAACAGAAGCAGATCGCAAAGAAGCTGGAAATAATACAGGACAACTGAGACTGGGAAAATGGCATTATCACAGTAAGATTTAACCCAGCTGGAGGTGCGGGTATAGTTACCTTGCACTGACAGAAGTCCCACATTTCTAAAACAGAAACAAACCTTACGTGATCTTGAGGCTTCAGCTGTATGCTGAGTTATTCAGGAAAACTAACAGGGCTCTGCACAGACCCAACAATTAGAAGAAAACATTAACAGGTTATAAAAAGGCAGATGTAGTCTTTTGAGAGCCTTTAAAAAGACCCAACAGCTCTCATCCAACCGATTTTAATGCTTTCACAAAACCTCACCTTTCCAAAAACCTTAACTAACTTCCTTGAAGCTTAATTGTGCAGGGGCCCAACCTGATGCAGGTTTGTGTCTTTTAAAGTTCATGGCTTGCTGAAAAGCTCAAAATAATGAGGTAAAGTATCAACAACTGGGAGAACTGAAATTGAAAATTGAAACAAAGTTCAATTTTCAGAAGAACAACTAGGAGAGTGTGTGTGTATAAAACAGACGCAGACAGAAAGAAGACTGCAAATCCTCCAAAATGCCAAAGAGCTTGGTTGGGATCAAATCAATTCCCAATAATAAAAAGCATCACTTGACGTAATTGACTTATTTATTTGCACCATTGCTACTTTCTGTTCATGTCTGGGCCTAGAAGCAGCAGCGTGACAGAATAAGGCTATTCAATACTGTCGCTGCAACTGGCAGCGCTGGCTTGCAATTCGGGATTTGTGCATTTCTTGGGGATACCTAAGGGCCCAAAGGCTGTGCCAGTGATTAATTAAGTTCACTAAACCTCTGGGATGAGGGAGCGCTGAAGGTACTCAGAATCACCTGTAATACGTATTCTTTGCAAGGACAACGCAAAACATATTTTTAAGCTTCTAGAATTATTAGCCATTTATCTTGCTCTATTAAAAGGCGTAATGCCAAAAACATTCTCTTAAACTTCAGAGGAAATAAGGAAAAAAAATTCCAAAAATAGGTATTATAAACATGACTGCTGATGAAAAGCAGAGAAATACCATTGCATGGCTGTTGCCTATTTCACAGGATTACATCATTTCACTTTGTGGATGGACAACAGTGGATTTATTTTT
This sequence comes from Cariama cristata, assembly GCF_000690535.1. Taxonomy (NCBI): domain Eukaryota; kingdom Metazoa; phylum Chordata; class Aves; order Cariamiformes; family Cariamidae; genus Cariama; species Cariama cristata. Next base: position 17,485 of record NW_009622563.1, read on the forward strand.
ATCTCTTGCTCATCTTGATTAAAGAGGAGTTCTAAGATAAATGATTTAGGAGAAAACATCCTTTTGGCTTAGAAAAGTGGTATGTAAAAGCAGCAGTTACCTTCTGTTTTAAATGGGACATCTCTGAGCTTAGTTTTACTTCAAAAAAGACATTTTTGATGTCAACTGGTTTTGCAGAGCTGGCAAAGTTAGACATAAAGTTTTTACCGTCTTACATATTGTTACTAACACTGTCCACCAAACCTCATTTCAGAACTTTAATCTCTAGAGCTGACGTTAGATATACAGAAAACACAGTCGTTTCAGAGGTCAAGATGTTTATGAAGGAAATTTATTCTTGACATGTAAGGAGGAAAAGACTTTTCTAAAATACTGCTAACAAACATGGAAAGAAAGACATCAGGTAACTCTTAACATGGTCACATCGTAACTCTCTGTATGTATTACAAAACCAGCTGCTTCCAAGAACAGGTCTAGTAAAGCAACTGTTCCACCTCATAGTAGATTAGAATTTTCATAATCTTGAGTTGCATGTTTAATACGATACAAGCTTTACACTGTCTGAGTACACTGGCTAAAACTTTTTCTTTTTTACCCTTAATTCAAGTAACCACAGTTAATAAGTGAGGAAAGCTCAGCATGAGTTGATGGGAAGCTGCGACTATAAAATCTGTTAGTATTCCTGGACTCCATTGAGGTTTTTTTTCCTTAAAATGGTATCAAAATCAAAAAGGTAAGAAAGAGAAAAGATCTAGTATAAACCTATATAAATCACCTAAGTTTGTTTCTTAAGTCTCAGGCAAGTTTATTGAGATAATAGTAGGAAACGGTTTCTGGATAGTGTAGAAGCATGTTCTATTGTAAGGAAAAGCAAATGGAAACATCGTGTAGAAGAATGCATAAATAATAATGCAGTTATACATGCAAATGATGCAACATTATTTTCAAAGGCTAAAGTCAGCAGCCTTCATAGAGAATGCCGGCTTCCTGTCTTCTGCTTTACCCATTTACCTATTACCAAGAGAATTATCCTTACAAAACTTCTCATCTGATATTATCAGCCTTCCATCTTGCTTGTACCCTTCTTTTCCAGTTTACTCCTCTACCACCAGCTGTGGAAACGCCCTCCTCCACAACAAAGCGGTCTCATCTATCAATACTTCTACATTTTTACCTGCTTATTCTCACCATCTCTGACAAAATGCTCACTGCAGCTCTCTTCTTTACAGATTCAGTAAGAATGAGTATCAGTTATACTGCCCTTTCTTCACGTAATCCACTTGCCCGCCTACATAGGACTATCTTTAAACTTCCTCGGTCCTTCTGCAGCTGACCCAGCAGCCTGCAAGCGAGGTAGCTCTAAAGCACTCATATCTTCCTCTCTGCTCATCTATAGCTGCTCACGTCCTGCCAGCCCTGGTGGACAACACCTCCTCCTCTGCAGCCACTGCTGCCTGCAAGTCCTCTTCATGCCAATCTAAAAGTTCAGTCCTCCTCATCCTGACCCAAGCCTCTGTTTTCTACTGTGCTCCATATATTCCCACGTTTGTCTTAAATTAGGCCTGTTGGGACACAAAGGGTTATCGCTCGGCTGTTTTCAAAAGTACCAGGAGATGCTTAACTTCCACTAGAACAGCAATTCAAGGACAGAAGAAAAGGACTGTGTTTTAGTGTTTCGTTGGAAGGACAGACCCACCTGCAGGCTGGCTCTGAGAACACCACAAACACCCTGCTACTATCTAACACATGCGTGAAGCTCCCTCCCTTCCCCGGCATCCATCAGTTTCCTTCGTTACGGATGGAAGAAGAAGAAGAGCAACCCGACAGGTGGCTTTCTAACTCCTTCCACAGTTCACACGGCAGTTGGCTGGACAACTACACCCAACCGGTCCTTACGGCGCCCACACCTCTGCCACAGAGCACCTCCTGGTAGGACGTGGGAGCTTAGTGGAACGTTCAATGTCACCCTTCACCCTTGAACTAACGTTCCACACTCAGCTTCCAGAAAGACCTCATCAGATAACCAGGCATTGTCTCACCGAGTTGAGCAGTAAGGTAGTAAAAATAGTAGTGACTGTATCAGAAAGACCCATCCAACACAGTGAAATCAATTCCTCTAGAGCAGGATGATTAAGTCACCCACAAGCAGGACTAGGGCTTGCGGCTGTGTGGAGAACAGGAGGAGGTCACGGTGCTGCAGTGGTGACAGTTAGGCTATGAGCAAGCACGAGAGGACTTGTTGACTAAACCAATAGGTTGCGTGTGAACTGTGTATGAATCACAGCTCTAAAACAAAGCATTTGTCTCTTTGTCTCACTGCAGGCAGGAGCTACAACGATGAGGGGAACAAGGAGGCAAGAAAAAGTTGAAGTAATTTACTGGAACTAGAAGTAGAAAAGAAACCCGATCACTTCATCATAGACTTTGAACTACCAAGTAGGCAGCCAAAAACCCCTAGAAACCATTTAAAGCAAAGGCAAAGTATCAGCTACAACCACACAACTGGTCCAAATAAACAGAAAAGGCAATATTTAGAAGAAAGAATGCTTAAAAAGAAAAACTCCAGTGGGTAAAGTAAAATGGTTTCTGGCACTGTGTGAATTTCCATGAGAAGTCTCCTTAATTCCAGTGGGGAATTTACTCCTGAAATGCATCTGTAACTTTTTTTTTTAAAAACACACACTGGGCTGAAATCTGAGTAAGAATTATTTCTACTTATCCACAAGGGATGCTTGTTGATGCATTCAAACGGGCTATGCGTGTCTCTACACTACTTTACCATCTATTATATGATGAACACTTACTCACCTGGTACAGTACTCACCAAAAAGAAAAACAGAGGTCTGAATCTTTCCTTCCTCTCACCTCAGAACAATTTTCAGGAAAAAAACCACCACTTGCACCTAATTAACTTTTTTTTTCCCCCTCCTTTTTTGCCAAGGAAAAATGCAGAGAAAGGATAAAAAGATTTCTTTTTGTGAAAGTTTCAGAGCAGCCTACATAAATGGCACCAAATTCCTACCAGACAAGTGTCAAAATTCACACGAACATGCCCCAAAAAACCAACCCACCAACATTACTGGTTTTCTTTGCAGTTAGAGAAATAAGATTTTATTCTCCAATAAGTTCATCCACATTGCAAGATATAATATACAAAGTATTTGCACCGATACTAACATGAACTGAAGTCTCTGAAGGCTCTGACCTAGTATTCTCCAATAGCCCTACCAGATGTTACCTGACTTGGGGCACATACTGTTTTGTACCCAGTCCCTGATCACACACAGGCAACTGCTTTAGGTTCTTTTTGTATTTTCATTACATCCTCCCATCCTTCATCTCCAAATACTTAAAAGCACTTACAAGAACAGAGGGAAATGAAGGCCTCTGAAACTCTAGAATCTGAAATACTAGAATGTTGGCCCTCAAAGAGGTTTAATTTGGGGAGGAAAAGGATTTACTTTCCCTTTTCCTCCTCAACGAAGACTAACTCTGGAAATCCCGATGTACTGATACTGGCAGATTACAAACCAGGGAGATGCGATGACTGTTAATTTGAATCCCTTTTCCCTAGACTAGACTCCTCTTCCGGTAACTTGCCTTTGAACAAAGTAACAATCAAACTTCAAGTATCTACAATCAACTTTAACTTTCTCTTAATGAAAGAGAGAATGCTACATTACAATAGAGTATGAAAATTACTTCTTTGGTAGTACAGCCTGAAAGGTTGTAATTTCCATCGGAGCCTCTTGTAACTCCCACTTGGCAAAGCATCTCGTGTCATAGGATGCTCTCAGCAAATTGCAGGCTTTGGGAATGTGAAAAGAATACGTAATTTGTGCTATATAATTATTAAGGACGAGTTCCCTTAAGCACAGGATGCAGCTAATAGCAACTTATTCAAAGATCACTCTGTACATGGGGATCACACCTTAGAAACAGGTATGTCACGCTTGCCAAAGGAGTACGCTTCATAGGCAGCAAGACGCAGCTAGTCAGACAAAGCGGGTCAGAGGCACCAAAGGAAAAAAAAAAATGAGGAGAGCTTGAGGGATACGTCTATAGAAAATCATCCGTCTTGGGAAGAAAAGGGAAGAAATCGTGCAGTACAGATCAAAGGTGGCAGCCAGTTACAAATGGCACAGACTGAATTTCCCCCTTTGCTCATAGTGGGTGTCTTTTCAGAAAATAGAAAACAGAACAAAAAGACATCTTGCTCAAAAACTGGGTTTGATTTTTAAGATGGAAACTGCAAAGTTTATACTGAAATCTAAGTGGCTTTGATTCCGATCCATCGAAGGGGAACACGTGCACTTCTGGAAATGAATCCAAGCACCACTGACAGTTTCCCAGAGGAATGAACTTTGAGCTGACATTTTTTTCATCACAGCATCAGAGACACTTACTCATGCTATGCCCACTGATGGCCACTAATGCACTGGTTAGGTGATCTCATCCTCAGGGACCAGGATTAAATTCACTTCAGACAACACAGAATTTACAAATTAGAGAACTGGTGAAAAATATAAATTAATTATTTCTTTTCTGGTTCAAGTTCTGACCTTTGCTGTTCACGACTAGGTGACCCAAGGCCAGGTTGGATGGGGCTTTGAGCAACCTGGTCTGGTGGAAGGTGTCCCTGCCCATGGCAGGGAGGTTGGAACAAGGTGGTCTTTAAGGTCCCTTCCAACCCAAACCATTCTACGATTCCATGATGATTCTATGACTCTTGATGGGCAGACTTCAGTACGTCAGCATACAGTTTTCTAACAGGCTGATAAACACCACGTTTGCTTTCTGCGTTACTTTTTCAGAATAAACAGCAATGTAAGGAGACAGCAAACTTCTTCCCAAAGCTCTCAAGGACATGCAGAAAAGACATCTGAAGCAGGATACCCTAAAATGAGGCCTGTATTCTCAACAAGGAATGTGCGATTCCTTTCACTTGGATAAATACGAATTGCAAAATCTAAGTTTTAAGCTGGCTTGTAAACACAGCATTTCCAAGCACAGCATTTCATCTAGAAAGAGTATTCACTACTGAATCACCAACTAATTCCTGAAAGGATGTGCCACACATGCCTCCTCATCAACATAAAGATCTCTGTTTAGTCTGTGAAGTACGATGCGACGGTTTGGCATTTTATGGAAAAGAAATGAGCTCCTTCCCTCTGTTCACTGTCCCTCAATCTGAACATACACAAGTCAAAATGCAAACACTGTTAAGAGGATTTTTACTTACAAGAGCAGTCAGAGCTACTCTTCATCCCACATACACTATGCATTACACAACATTGGCCTGAGTGTTAGAAAATAGTACCAACTCTGGTTCATTTACACAGTGAAAGTCCCCTTCCACCGTCACCGATTTAATTTTAAATCACAGGAAAGGCCCTTTTTCGGGCAGAAGAGTGCCCAGGCTGCAATTTCACTGCTGTACATTATGAGAGTGGTCCCATTCCCATCCTCAAGATGTCCGGTTCCATGCGACAGATTTCTAGATCCCTAAGCTTATTACACAGAACTTTACGAGTTGTGCTTTCATTAACTACTATTAAACGCTTTTAGTAATTAAGTTCTCTAAACAGGGGGAAAATACTAAACATATTAGTAACTCCAGGACTCTCTCAATGTGATATGAACACTCACAGGGGAGGGTTTCTTCCTCATCTCAAAGGTCCGGGTAGCACCCAAGCTGAGCGAGGCGATGACGGGATTTTTTCCCAGTGATGGTTCATCGTCACTGTGCCAGTCTACGCTATCCTTCTCATTTCGGTAGAGGTTGCAGAGAAGGGAGTTGAAGGTATAGCCAGTGAACTCTTCAATGCGCTCCTTCAGCGTGCTCAGCAGAGGATGCCACTGTAATCAGGACAGCAGGAGTAGGGTAAACACAATAAAGGCAGGTCAGCAGCAGATAACGTAAGACACAAGGGGAAAACTGCTAAGAAACAAAATACACTGCCCTGTAACCACAATAAGCTTGAAATCAAACAAATGCCTCTGAACAATTCTGATTATGTTTTTAGTAAAGCTGAGAAATGGGCTTTCTGCAAAATACGCATATGTTACCTATCACCCAATACTAACTCATCTCTTAAAACTCTGAAGCCAGTCTGCCTTTCATACTAAACCCCAATTAACTGAAAGGTGAGAAAGCAGAGTAAAAACTGCTTGAACCGACCACGGACAAACACTGGGAGTTCTTAACTACGACAAAAAGTGTGGAACTTCTCCCATGCATCTCTCTTTTTTTAACCTCCTGGCCAAGCTAGAGGAGTTTAACGCAGGGCTCTGATAACATCCGAGTTACTTGGCCATCGCTGGTGGGCAGAGCGCATCCGGAAAGTTGCATTCCGTGACTAAATGACACGTTCTCAATTGCCTGCAGCCGTTGGCACAGAACCAAGAGACGACGGTTGGCCTAACGCTGTCACAGCGTGGCCCTCCATCCCCCCGGCTCTGTTAGTACAGCTTGTTGAGCCCAACTCATCACCTCTCGGGGTTTTGACTTTGACATTGTCACTTTTCAGTAGTTTGCAAAACCAGTGAGTGTCGCAGGCCTTGAATTTCGTCCTTCCCTTTGCTAACATCTTGCTGAGCCCATAGCCCATGGCAGCTCTGCACATTCCAGTACAACTCAGTCCAGTGAATCATTATTTAATGTTATAAACTTACCTCATGACTTTCATCTGTCAGAGTGCTTTTAAGTACTACAGAAGTATATTAAAAAAAAAAAAAAAGCCAAAGCAATGGAGGCCAGAATTTTTGCCCATTATATAAGCAGAAACAGAGATCAAGAGAGGATAAAGAACTGATTCCAATCTCCCAGTGCATCACTGGCAGGAAAAGGAACAGACAGAAGGAATTATTTCCTAGTATCCACCTCTAATAATCGAGTCTGCACCACCTTCTTTCCATACTTACCCATGTTTAAAGGGGTTTTTGGCTACACTGCAGGTGCTTCAACATATCATCTTTCTCTGTTAGGGGTATTTCTAGCTAAGTCACCCCTCAATGACTAAGCATCATGTGAATAATTAATTATACATAAACATAGCCTGCAGCTATGCGACACGTAGGGAAACCGGTAATACCACCCAAAAAAAAAGCTATAGCTTGTGATTGGGCTGCCTGAACGTGCAGTATGTGCAGGACGTACAATGCAATGACAAAAGAGTCCAACAAGAATTACTGAAAGCACTTTTCAGTGACCAGCTAGGACTAGATTCCTTCCAATTCCTATCACAAAAGTATTAAATACTAAAAATGTTACCATATGGTGAATTTTACAATTCAGCAGAAGCCGCACTACAAACCTGCAGCAGTGGAAGTAATTTTGTTGAAATATTACTGCATCACCAACTACATCACTGCTTACAAAGAAACATTTTCTAATACCAAAATTCATTTAGGCATGAGCCCTGGATTATACCTAGCAGTGCTGCAATCACACCCAGTCTTACCAAACAAAAAAAGAGGGGGCACTAAGCTAATTACTCCTACAGATCAAGTATTCATGGCAGGTAATTGGTTTTGGCCAAGCTGTGCACTAGATTACATTTTACTCGGGATGTTTTTGTGATGTAAACCCTATTCTACAGGTAAGGATTGTGCTCTTTACACCATCCACTGCTTCTTCAAGGCTGCAGGAACTCCCACCTACAAAGCTGAGTGAAATGTCAGAATCTGCGGGTGCCTTCTACCCAAATATCTGCATACGGGCAGTTGCCAGCCAGTGGCAGGGCTGGCTCCCAGCTATGCAAGTTCACCAGCACACCTCATTTTCTGCTGGAGTTTCTTTCTTTCTCAAAAAAAAAAATTATTATTATTCAGGGATAAAAGACAGGATCAGCATGCGTGACTGATTTAGGCCTTGTACCTCTTGGATGAGAATAACAAGCTAGTGGCCCAATGAGTGTTAACTCTGAACCTAGAATTAAGCTCTACTCTGCTTCTAAGCTCTGTCTAACCTCTGAGCAGCAATGGCTTCCACAACAGGCAATTCTGAACTGGATTTAAATCATCAGTGTACAGCAGAATGATTTTGTGGGGGCGGTTCCAACCCCTAAAGCCATTCAGCTTCCGGAAAAGTCCATTTAAAATAATATTCCACAAATGAGTACAAAAAAAAAAAAAAAAAAAAGCAGCCTATTTTTCCACCACAAATCCCATAGGTTATGGAATTTTGGAACTATGGTATTTTTGAGACGACAAAACCTTCGCAACTCATCCTGTTAAGTAACACCTTTACGCTTTTCCCAAGTGTAGGAGGTACCTCCCCTCGGCAGCAGTTCTGGGGCTTGGGACACTTCTCTCTCACGCTACCCAGCCTTCACAGTCACCCTTAATTTATGGTTCAGAACACTGCAGCCTACTGCCACGGGAATTTCTAACACAGCAATGCCAAGAGCCAGGCTGATGGGATAACAGGCTGGAAGACAGAGAGAGGGAGCGAACATGAACAAAACGTCAACGAGTCACTCGGGAGGTTTTTAACTCTTCCAAAATAGCGTGGGAAATTACATCACACAATCTGGAGTCGCTGAGCAGGCATGTTGTGTGTGTGAATTTCATAGCATTCGCACTGGAATCAACAATATGCCTAGATTCAATATTGCTTAAATGAGAATTGAAGTGTTTGTAACTATTTCAGTAATTGATATTACTGTATCTTTGCAACAAAAAACTCCGTATGACTGTGTACACTACAGTCTCCCAAATAAAGATGCATAGGGTAAGTCACACAGAACAACTCAAGAGTTTGGTCCAAAGCTACAGTGACCCCAAAGCAAAACTGTAACCTCCAGAGTGGTAATTTCTTTTTGCCAATGTTTAGCAACTAAATCACGCTCCTCTCGGTCAATCCACTCATAACATTTGTTTTATCAAGTTGTTCACATTCCACTAGAATCTGTTGCTGATCACAAATGAAATGCTGATAGATACTCTAGATAAAAACAGAGGAGAGAGGGAATTTTTGTCTCTCGAGCTCAGCAAAGGATTTCTCTGTAGATGATAATAAAAGAAAACTGTAACCATATACGTACATTTGGGTTTGGCTGCATTGTTATCCTGGAGTACGTGTAAGGAAGTTCCCCATACCAGGAGGTAAGCCTCGGTTCCTCAAAAGAGACTTCTAAAAAAAAGAAAATCAGGAAGACGTTCTCAGTTGCCTTATCAAAGAGTTTGAAAATGGAAAGATGATGCAATTCTGCCAAGAGACTTGATCAGAAAGGGGCTGTCCACTCACCTCAAGTTAAAAAGCAGCCCCTTAAAATCCTCAGCTTTACATAATGAACTCAAGGGAAGGAATGAGATTATTCAAAAGCAGGCCTGTCCCTGCAAGAGGAATTAACTTGCCAAAATCAGGGAACCACATCAATTTTCTCATCCCTACGCCAGATAGGGCAGGGATTGGACAACTTAAAGAGAGCAAAATGAAACTGAAATTTTATTTCTAATTCTGGTTTGTTTTATATTCTCCTGGTTCTGGCATAAGTTGCAAGATGGATCCACTGGAAAGGATGAAGTGGAAAGGACCGCAGCATCAATGGGACATTACAGAAGCAGAACGTAGCAAGGCTGGACAAGTAATCTTCTGTCAAATATGTGTGTGCTCTGCGGTGTAACACAAACATCAAGTTAAAAGTACTTTCAACTTCTGAAAAGACTATCTTGGCAGTTATTTCTCATGCTTGACAGGTAACAGTCTCCATTATATGGTACTTTTATTGCAAGCCAATAAACGCAGATGTTGCAAGATATTTTCCAGCCCTGTCCAGCGACTACTCCGATACATTATCGTACATCCGTTCCTGACTGAAAGAGAAATTTAGCTAGAGCAGCTGCCCCTTAGTGAACAAATCCAGAATAGCACTCTCGTCACTTTCTGCATACTGGAACCAATAAGCAAAGACAAGGGAAAAGAAATATGCTCTGCTGAGATTTTTAGTGAGAGAGGCAAAAAATATCCCCGGTGACAGAAACCTCAAAGAACAGAGTTTTTGCAGCATGACTGGGAGACAGTATGAAGGGGTGGAGCAGAGACTTAACCTAAAAAAAGAGTGGGAAAAAGAACCGGAGATGACGGAGGAGGCAGTAAAATTCAAAGATTTTTAAGACAGGTGATTTTAATTTGGAAAGATCTTATTTGATTGGCAATTGAAACATAAGCAGCAGTACTCTTCAGATATGCATGGAAAACCTGGAAGGAAATGTGAAGGAGTAGTAATATCTAAAATGAAAAACAATGATAAACAATGCATGGATTTTGGTATGGAAATGACCTGGGAATGATCTGAAAAGTTGGTCTACACCCTCCTTACCCTGTCTGATGTGAGTTCGCTGACCCCAGGGTATGTCTTGGAGGAGCTGTTCAAACATCCAGTCTGCTTGTTCTGAGTCAATAAAGCCTGGAATCAAATGAATCCTAAGGAAGAAAAGGATAAAGAAAAGATGGAAGGAATATATACTTCTATATATGCTTTGATAAAATATTCTAATTTCCAGGATTCCCAAAGGAGCCAACAATTGCAGCAATGCATCAGACAATTGCAGCAATGCATCAGACCAAAAGTCAAAGGCCAGTACCCGATTTCTGACCGCAGCCAAAAGCAGGCGTGAAGGAAAGAACAGAAGGCAGCAGGAGCTCCTGATGAGCCTTCCCCTCACCAAACACGTCTAATTGCTTTTTAAAACCTTTAAAACCATATGACACCACCAATATACTATGAGCCCACAATCACTGTGTGAAAAATGGCATCCTTCTACTTGTTATTCACATCTGATAAATCAGATAGCCTGATTATGGGACTACAATCAACGGAAGGAAATTACTGCTCTTTATTCACCATCTCCATGCCACTCAGAATTTGATAGCCCTTTACCACTGTCACCATCCTATCCTCTCTTTTCCAAGCACAAGAGTATTTAACCTCTCCTATTTTTACATCTTCATATGTACATTTTATATTTTGATTGTGCTAACAGCAGCATTCAAAAATTCCAGCCACTGCGGTGGGCTACAGAGTAGGAATGCTGTTCACAGGACTTTACTCTCACAAGTATTCAACGCTCCACAGACATCACAATAAGAATATATTGTAAAAAAAAAAATCTGATTATTAACTTTCCAGGAATGTATCTATTCCAGCAACATATTATGAAAACAAACTCCAGAAAATGACAGAATAATCCCGCTGGCTGTGTATCCTCTCTCTTTCCAGCTGGTCAAAGCTTTTACTTTTCAAATTGGTATAAAAATTTATTTGCAGCTTTAGAAGAAACCAAGATGAAAGCTTTGAAATAAATGCACAAAAAGTTACTATGTCCTTGGCATTTTTTCCACTATTAATAAAATCTATTGAATTCAGATGAAAAGGATTAATACTGATATTGCAGCTAAGTCAACAAGGTAAAACAAAATGCATTTTAGTTAGCAGGAATCATACAACAAGCAGGTTTTGTTTTGAAGTGTCCTAAAGCTGAAATGATTAAGGCATGGCATGTAAGCAAAAGGGACAACCCTAAAGTTACCAAATCTGCCTAAAATTAAATGCTTTTATTAGATTAATTTAAAACAAGTCCAATTTACAGCTAAAAGTTTTTGGTAGCTCTTAACTGTACAACAGAGACATCGTGCACTTGCTAACACAGGAATGCTGATCCAAATTTCAAGCAGCAACTTAGTCTGGATCGCCAAACAAATGGACACAACCCATTCTCTTTATACCAGACAAAAACGCTAGCTGCAGTACGCACGAGATGTTAAGAGGTTTATCTTTCTTCTCTTCAGTGCTGCTCCGAACCGCGTAAGTCTCTGCTACCTGATACTCAAATTATTTCCAGAAGTACTCTAAAGAGAAGACACGCAGGAATGGCAACGTGCACCTGCTAGAGCCAAAACGCTCTGTATACAGAGATGAGACTTCAGAAAGCTGAGTATCACCGCGTCATTCTGCAACAGCAAATAACAAGTTTCATCCACTTACCTAGACACGCCAGTTGGGACTTTGCTGAGCTCATACACACCGGGCTTGCTGAGGATGTAGAAAGGAAAGAGCCATCAGATGGACAAACAACAAAAAATTATCTTACGCTGAGCAGCACGGACTAGAATTGCCGTAAACCTGGACTAGGGGAAGTTTTCTTTAAAAAAATAAAAGGAAATTAAAAAGGGAAGTAGTAATGTTCTGGAGATAGTCAGATGTCAGAGTAAGGCAGCAAAGGGTGCTGCAGAAGCAAATGAGTTTGTGGGTACTTCCCACCTCCTGCTCTCTTTTCTCCAAAGGCTCAATACACAGCTTTAGGGCTCCAGAGGTAAGTACTCGAGGGATGTGACGGCAAATCTAAAGGAGACAACCATACGAAACTGCACCCTGACCACTATGTTTGCATTTAGAGGCACACCGAGTGAGAAAATTCTACCAAGATAACCACACTGAAGCGAATTTAATTTTCAAAATCAGTAACTTCACCATACACCACCACACCTTGTCACACTTGGTGCCAGTTACTCTGAGCAGATTCCCATTTCAGCACAAAGGGTAAGTGATCTACGAATATCTAGTTTCACTGCGATGCTTCCTAGCAGCTACTTTTCCCAGCCTCCGAAGGAAGTGCTGCTTGAGTTGCCATACCAGCTATATTCTGGGATAACAGTACGTGATTTCCAGCATAGTTTACACAGGGACTCTTCTAAGAACATGCGCATTGCTAACCAAAGGAGACACATTTGCAGTTCTGTTGATGCAGAATGTCCAATTATTTGGCTTATTCAGCTACACCAAAGCTATAAAAATCAGTTAACACAGACTTGGACTCTCCTGATTATAAATTCAGCTCAGGATAAAAGGGCTGAAAGTCCACATTTTCTACCGAAATTTTTTCCAAAGGCACGGCAGTCCTAAGTGGACAAGGAACTCTTTTTCAGCAGATCCCCACTGACCAACAAGACAGAAAAACAGCACGAAGGACAGTTAAGTCAGCAGCACACTCACTCGATCACAGCTGTCTCAGGAACTTTGCGCTCCACCTGAAACATAAGATGACAATTGATGGTGAATATTAAACATTTAAGTACCTGGCATGCTCTAGTCAAACAGAACTAATTGCCATCTCTATATGGCAATTGCCATCTCTATATGGCAATTGAGTCTATAGCGATACGTCGGTGAGATAAACGTACCTCTGGACAATTGGTAAGCAGTAACAACCCACTCGTGCTCTCCGTGCCCCAGAAACTCTCAAAGGCAGCTACCGCTGCAGGCGGTTTTTAACAATCAACTGCCCCCTAAAGGACATTCTTTTCTAAATTATTTGGATTATTACAAGACTTGCTATTTATCAACTGCAACCAAAACAATGCTTATCCTTACATTCGGAAGTAAAAATCTAGAGCAACTATAGGAGGCATGAAGAAATCCCAGGTCCCAGACAATGAGCAAAACACAAGCCAGACCAGACATAGCAGGAGCCGACACTTTAAAATTGTCTGCACAGCCTGAGATAGCTGGGTTTTGTTAAAACAAAACCCAAACACAGCAGTTTAATCCAGCCTGGATTAACATTCTGGTTGTCTCAGGGACTTAGGCTTCTCTTCTCTGAGCTCAGTGGAGTGCCGAGATGCAAGGAGGTACCGAGTTGAGCAAGTAAGAGGGTCAAAATGTAGTACTGTATAGAGACCCGGGCTCTGCCATGGAGAAAAGAGAATCTTCCCAGACCACCTCCAATCCTTCCAAGCCAAGAAGGGAGCCCTTCAAACACTTCTGGCTTAGAAAGAAGTGTTCACAATTTTTTTTTTTTCCCCCCAAGAAAGAAACCACCCTCCCACTGCAGAGAGCACAATATCCTTCATCTGCTGACGGGACATAAAGCAAAGTCTACAAAACAAATCCCATGCTCTTCCCCTGTAACAAGACAGACAGATATCCCAACTGAGGGGAAAAAAACCCAGAGCTCAAATCATGCTTAGGACATCGCGTCATTCTGAGTATTCAGGAGAACATATTCTTTTGGCTCTTTGAAAAAAAAGTAGGTGTGGAGAGGTACATAACGAACACTCAAGGTCTGAGGCTAAACAGAGGGGCCGTAACTTTCTGTTTGCCATATATGCAAGACAGTTGCAAACTCTGCTTGGTTAAAGCCCAAAGTTCAGCTCAGCCGAGTTTTTAATTTGTTTCTAAACATGAGACTATAATCTCAAAGTCTGACAACTTTTATCAGTTGAAGTGTAATAAAAGATGAGATTCTGCTAGTTACCATGAAATTTTTACCTCTGATGGCTTTTCAAAGACAAATTGCTTTTGAGCGTGAGGCTGATCTTTCCTCATCCATGCTGGTCTGGCGCTTGCAGGGGCAAGGCTGCCGGCCACAGGTGCCTTAGGTGCTAAAGCAAAGATTAAAAAAACAAAACCCGAAAAAGGATCACATAAAAAAGAATTTCACCATACAAAAAATACAGTTTGGAAGATTTTAGGGAATGATTATTTGCAGTATTCTCCTCTGCTTGGCAGAGACTCCAAGGAACAGCCAAACCTACATTACATAAGAGTTAAAATCGCACAGAAACTGGAATTTTTTTATATATATTTGTTATTCATAGACAAACAAAAATGAAAACATCTTTTTCTCAGAAAGGATGACATCTAGAACCTTTCCATTCGACCACAAACACCTATCACATGCCAGCAGAAATCTTCCCAAACAGCTAAACTGCTTCCCTCTGCCATTTCTTTCAGGAAACAAAAAGACATCTCTCTGAGAAAAACACTTTTATTAAAACAAGATTTTGAAACTAGGGAGAAAGTACAAAAGAGCAACTCAGGCACATCACTTTGTGTGTTTTATTCACACCTGCAAACAGCCTTAAAAATGGGCCTGAAACAAAGTCAAAGTCTTCACTCCGCCTAATTCAAAAGAGGGGAAAAATAATTTTTACAAATGCCCTCAGGAATAGGTGGAATGAAACACACTTGTGACAGAAAACTTACTAAGCTACATGCACAGGTCAAAACAGTTGGCTAAGTTTTTCCAGGAGTAAAAAAAGAAAATCAGCTTGCCTAGGACGCTCAGCCTGCAGAGAAATGGGAGCTTTACTGGGAACTGCAATCAGGCAAGTGGAACATGGTGGTTTGACCACGTTCACAAAACAAACCAGTCCTTCTCGCACGGCTGGAAACCCACACAGGGCTCTCCTGCCTCTGCGCTCCTCCGTTTAAACGTCTGATACAAACCAGGGACGTGAACTCCAGCCCTTTCAATTAGCACTCTTTATTTTGCAACGTTTCCACTGTGAAAAGATAAAGGAAGACACATAATAAGTTTTACAAATAAAAAGCGACTAACGGTTATTACAGAAGTCAGCTCCACCAAATTCTATTTGTCTCATTCAACTTGCCCAAAGATGGGAAGAGAACGCTTACTTAAGCGCGTGCGTTACAAACACACCTACACACGTATGCAGCCGACCCTGCGCTCGGCATCCAAAATTCCCACAACGTAGCTGAGACACACAGCAAAATTTTACTGAAAAACGGGGTTTGAACACCTGAATTTCAGTTCCCTAGAAAAACCGGCCCACCGCTCAAGGCCTCACGCTCCGTCTCACGCAGCGCGGCCAGCAAGAGCAGCCAGGAGAGGCGTCCGAACAGTTCCACAGTCACTGCAGGGGCGTTTGGAGACCCAACTCCCACGTACAAACCACCCAGCGAAGCAAGCGATACAACCCCCCAACCGTGCCCCCAGAGGCTTTTAAAGCTTTGCCGACCATCTCCCGCCTCGGCCCCCGCCAGGCCTAGGCCAGCGGTTTTTTCCACACCGTGCCTAAGGCAAGGCCGAGGCAGCCCCCGCCTTTCCCTCCAGGGGTCGGCACACCGCGGGCGAGGCGGCTGTCGCTGCGGGGGGATGAGCCGGGGAGGGGGCT